>NC_054478.1:51765058-51937558 GCF_017639515.1 Carcharodon carcharias | reverse complement strand
TCTCACATAGACACACACACACAAACACTCACACACACACCCCCACACTCTCACATAGACACACTCACACTCACACACACACACACACACACACAAACACTCACACACACACCCCCACACTCTCACATAGACACAAACACACACACACACCAACACTCACAGACACACACCCCCACACTCTCACATAGACACACACACACTCTCACATAGACACACACACACACAAACACTCACACACACACCCCAACACTCTCACATAGACACAAACACACACACACACACACACACAAACACTCACACACACACCCCCACACTCTCACATAGACACACACACACACACACACACACACACACAAACACTCACACACACACCCCCACACTCTCACATAGACACACACACACACACACAAACACTCACACACACACACCCCCACACTCTCACATAGACACACACACACACACACACACATGAAACACTCACACACACACACCCACACTCTCACATAGACACACACACACAAACACAAACACTCACACACACACACACACACACTCTCACATAGACACACACACACACACAAACACTCACACACACACACCCCCACACTCTCACATAGACACACACACACACACACACACACACACACATGAAACACTCACACACACACCCACACTCTCACATAATCACACACACACACACAGACACACACACACTCACATAGACACACACACACATACACACAGACACACACACACAGACACACACACACAGACACACACACACACACAGGGCAGAATTTTATTGCTGATGTGTGGGTGGTAGAGCCTGCACGTAAGCGCTTAAAATGTCACACGCTAACGTCAGGTGAGCGTCCCGATGTCAGCGCACGGCATCGCGATAGTTAGCTGAGCGGGCGCTATGAAGTGCGACGCGCGCCTGCCATTAATTAAAGACCTTGTTAAGGCCCTTAACTCGGCATTCGACGCCGATTTTGAGGAGCCCGTGTGACCTTCGCCTTGGTGCACGGGCCCAACAGACAGGCGGGTAACTGATTTTTTTTAAGTTAAAACATGCATTTCTTATATCTTTGTCCACTGAACAAATGACTAATATATTCTCTGAAAGGTACTTTGCATTTGATAATGGTATCTTGACTAAAAAATATTGTTTTTGTAGTAGAAATTATTGTATTGTTCGTTTCTATTGTTTATCAGCCTTAAGTGTATTTATTCTACTGCACAAATCAATGCAAACACATTGGTTCCTATGCTTATTGTTTTGGCTATGCTATTAAATTACTGGAGCTGGCGTAAATGAGAAAGATTATTATTGGATAGGCTGTCTATATTCAACAATATTTCTTTCCTGTTGACAGATTCAATTTACAATCTGCAAACCATAGTTATAGTTCCAGAACCCTTGATATTGACTTCTGTTTCATTCTCATCCCTAACATCATATCTACATTAACCTCTGCTTTTCCTTTGCACAGACTGCGAGTTCCATAGCTTTCATGTAATATCGATTACTGCTGTGATCAAAACCTTTTTGACGTGTTATCCTGACTTCCTTCTGCATTGCCAAACTAGGTAGGTCCATTTTGTGGCACACAAAGACAAATGAAGAAAGCTTATGAGAGTAACTCGAGGTCTGAACTCCAGTGGCAAAGCATTGGACAGGCGACCATATTGCTCAAAACAAAAACAGAATTACCTGGAAAAACTCAGCAGGTCTGGCAGCATCGGCGGAGAAGAAAAGAGTTGACGTTTCGAGTCCTCATGACCCTTCCACAGAACTGCCAGACCTGCTGAGTTTTTCCAGGTAATTCTGTTTTTGTTTTGGATTTCCAGCATCCGCAGTTTTTTTGTTTTTATGACCATATGGCCCAAGCTGCTTAACATTCTGAGAAATTGTCCTGATTGAGGTATTTGTATGATGTTCACTCGAAAGAACAGAGCATTCTAAAGGATAGGGATGCAGATGGGAAAGAAGAGATAAAAAAGACTGTCAAAAATGCCTGAGTGCAGGACCTCACCATTCTTTGGGAAATTAACATAGCTATAGCAATATTGATCATTAAATCATCCCAGGTCCAATTCATTTCCAGTCTTCTGGCAACATTTCTTTTTGGTCTGCCAGATATGTGAGATGGAATTGAGCTACCAAGAATTTAATTGAAATATGTAGGACTTCTTTCTGCCTGACATGGAATGGATCCTTGGTCCCCATAAAAATGTATTCCAGTTGCTTAACTTGGGAGGTCATGTGACACAGTGGGTAGTGTCGCTGTCTCTGATCCTGAAGCTCTAGGTTCAAATAGCACTGCAGGACTTGATGGCCTGGAAGGTATATTCATAACTTGACCAAACAGCTTGATTTTTTCAATCTGCAAATCCTTCCAACATGTATATGGCAGGCGGCAAGAGTGGGAGAGACTCCTGGTCAGCTATGCTTGATGCAGAGTGGTGCACGTTCAAGCTATAGCCTCTGGTAAGCGACCTGTTTAAGAAAAAACAAGCTATGGGAAACAGACCTAGATGCTTAGAAGATTCTAAGCCTAAGTTACTTAATTCTATGGAGGTTGAAGGAACAAATCCCAAATAGAAGATTTGGGCAGAATATACTTTGGAGGTTGCTACCTGGTGTGGCAGAAGCTCAATTATTTTTGTGCAGCCTCAGGGGGAACTCCTGCTCCTCACAGTCCCACACAAATAAGTTAAAGCTTACCATCTGGCCTCCTGTTCAGAGGAACTGTGACTGTCTGTTAAATCAGTGGCATTGATTGGATGAAATATTCAATTATGTGAAGTAGCCACAAAAACCTTTTTCATTTGCTAGACGGTAGAAAAAACAACAAGTTAATGAGAAGCGAGCACCACAAAAAGTTTGAATTGAATCACTCAGTAGTCAATAGCCAGCACAAAATGAACCATATATCTCAAGCAATGTTTCCAAAGTACTCTTGGCTGCCATTTTTTGTTCATCATTCCAATCAATATAGATAGTTAAAGCCTTTGTTACATCACAAACATTTGCACGCCACCTTTCTGAAAATAATTACCAAGCTTACCCATAAATAACTTCATGTTAGAATTGCCTGAAAAGAGTTTATTTCAATGGGCTGCCCCTCTCTGAAGCTTGAGCACCATTTTCAGCTCAGAAGATGAAGATCTCACCTGGCGCTTTAGGATTGAGGAGCCTTAACTCCTGTTGACAGCTACTAAGTGCTGTTGTCATTTCTTTCCTATGGAGCTACAATATGAAGAGTGTACCACAATAATCCATGTCTCGTGGCAAGCAGGCGGGAAATGTATAAATAAAAACAAGGGCACAATCTTAAGGCATGAATAGCATATCAGCTTTTTAAGTTATTATGCAAAAATTCTGGAATGGTGGGGTTGCTTTGATGGATGTTTTTTTTTGTAACTAAGTGAAACTGCGGATAGCAATAGAAGCAGAAAGACATTTTTAAGATTTGGTGACAAGCTAGGGCATTAGGGAATCAGGCAAGCCTGGAGACGTGGAATGAACTTGAAATTGGAAATTCAACAGTGGGAAAAGCCCCTCTATTGCACGGATGCACCACTGGCAGCTAAGGAGGAAGTACATAACTATTATGAGAAGAAAGGAGGTGGAAAGCTTTTATAATCAGATAACTCTGGGGAAAAAAAAGGATGGCTTTGGGTGGGGAAAGGTAAAGAAAAACAAATGAATAAAGGACTTGGATCTGCTAATCCACCTTGAGAGGCAGAACAAAAAATGTATATATTTTTTAATTCATTCACTGGATGTGGGCTCCACAGGCTGGGCCAGCATTTATTGCCCATCCCTAGTTGCCCTTGAGAAGGCGGTGGTGAGCTGCCTTCTTGAACCACTACAGCCCATGTGTTGTAGGTACACCCAGAGGGCCGTTAGGTGGTTATGTTACTGTACTATTAATCCAAAAACATGAGTTCAATTCCCACCTCAGCAACTAGGGAATTTAGATTTGAATAAAGCTACAGTAAAAAAAGCTTGTGTCACTAATAGTGACCATGGGACTACTGTTGTAAATGTTCATCTGGTTCACCAATGTTCTTTGGTCCATATGTGACTCCAAAGTCATAGCAATGTTTCTGAAATGCCTAACAGAACCACTCAGTTGCATTCAAAAAGGTGGTTCACCACCAATGTTTCCTCTGAAATTTAGTGCAATGCCAGTTTTCCTTTAAGTGCACAGTTACTTTACACTTTCTTTGCATGACCACACACATGCATTATTTGCCGCAAAACAAGGCCTATGCACCCACAGTGCTGCGCAGCCTTGCACCCCCGTATTTTAGCGGGAACATTGCTTACTATTGCCATTTTGGGCAATTAGGAATGGACGATAAATTCTGGCCTTACCAGCTTCAACCACATCCTGTTAACGCATTTAAATAAAATAAAAAACATGCCTGTGAGGCCTGTATTTTTCAGCATTGTAATGATGTGTAAGCTTTTTAGCTATGTCAACAATTTATATTGCGATCTCAGTCCTCACATACACTAAGATATATCTAATTGCTTTACAGAGCAGAGAAGTGTCAGCTGTTTGTTGAATTATGGCAATGAACAAACTGTTGCATTACCTGCTGTGGGATTTGGAATCACAGTGCTGCCCTCTGAAAACCTGTGTAAAATACTATGAAAAATCAATGGTTCTACTTTTAAAGCAATCGCAGCAGAAGTGGATTTAGACATTTAGACATTTCCGAAGTAAGGTGCAACTGTAACAGAAGTGAGAATTTATTTTTTGGAGAAACCTATAGTTTAAACCGTAAACACCTAACATCTAAAAATTCAATTTCACTTAGTGACCATATTATGCTTAAAATCAAAAGGTGACTTAATGTTATATATTAAGTATACATACAAAAAACACATTTATTTGAAACAAATTGGTGGAAAGGTATTATTATAAAGAGGTAGGAAAGTCTAAAAACAAAAAAACTGCAGATGCTGGAAATCCAAAACAAAAACAGAATTACCTGGAAAAACTCAGCAGGTCTGGCAGCACCGGCGGAGAAGAAAAGAGTTGACGTTTCGAGTCCTCATGACCCTTCATCAGAACTGATTCTGTCGAAGGGTAGGAAAGTCTGTCAGGATGGTTTTTATTCAAATTATTCCCAACTTTATGGAAATGAAGTCATTTCAGCAGAATATTTCCCTTCTGTAAATATTCGCCATTTCCTTAATCTTGCCTATTAGCTCAACTATCCATTTAGCAGCTCTCCTCTGTACACCCTCAAAAGAAATAGAGCTAGATTTTGCAGTCAGCAGTAAACAACTGAAGCTGGCCATTCATTACAGCTTACTCGTAGATGTCATATAGGTTTTACACAGGACCAGGAAGCTGTAGAGATCAATGCCAAGAGTCTAACCCTAAGGCCTGGATGCAGCATCACACAATGATCTCATACAAATAGTCAAAGTTAGTAAATTCTTCTTCAAATAACTTCTTCCAGTCACTGCACCATTAGCCTCAGCTCAATGCAACACACACCTATTATTCACCTACCAAATATCTTGATAAATCATGACGCATAACATTCATAACTTCACCTCAACCTCACACACTTAACACTGCTGCAAGTCTCACACCCTTATCTCAAAACTTGCACAGACTTCCAGCTATTCAATTACAACAGCCATATCATCTAAACAGATTCACACTTACTGATACATTAATTTAAAGCTCTCTCTCTTGCAGGGCTAATTGGTGTATATAACCCAAGACAGCACCAGACTGGCAGGAGCAGGCATGGATATATGTCATTAACCTCATGAAGGAGATGATGTTCGCCATCATTGGAGCTGCCTTGAGTGAGGCCAAGGCCAAAGGCAGGGTGCAAACTATTGAAAATGAAGGTACGCTAATACCAAATCCTCCTTCTCACATCCCAATTCCTGTTCATCCCACACTCTGCTATGATTCCCAAGCTACAGATGGTGTAAGCAGGCATCTCTTCTTTTCCCCTGCTCCCTTCACCCCCAACATTTTGCTTTTCTTTTTTCAGATACCCTAGAACCACAAGCTGCATACACAACAGTGGAAGGGAAAGAAATAAAAGGGAAAGAAGATAGTGATGAAGAAAAAACATAGCCAATTGTTCTCACACTTGCAGCCGCCAGCTCAGATATTGGTGCTGTGCATACTTTAGAGAATAGCTTGGAGGTGGGATCTGCATGTTGTGAGTGCCAGCCATGAATGTCCTGTGGGCAGGGCAAGGGACAAGGGTAGCATAGGTACCAGCTCACTGGACAGTGAGGTTGCACATAACCTATGCTGCAGACTCAGATGAGGACTGCAATGTGGTGGCCTACAGAAAAAGCTCATGGGTATAGAAATGCTTGGTGCATTCACAGGCCTGCCAGAAAGCCTGTGAAAGAGCTTGGTGGAGCCCAGCACCAACTTGACACAAGGTTTTGTGCAGAGCTTTGAGCCCATTCTCTTCAGCATGGAAATGGTTGTTAACTCCATGAGAACACATGAAGACCTTTCAATGTTGCGTCATCTGACGGCCAATGTCTCAACTTCCATTGTAGCACAAGTAGGGCCCATTCAATATTTGATTACTGCAGTGGAAGCTCAGATTGAAGTCATGTAAGCTCAGTTTGCTGGCACTCAAGCTGAGACTGCTCTTGTGCAAGTTCAACTTGGTGCCATGCAAGCTCAGGCTTAGGCCATCATATCTCCAAAAAACAGCTTTCTAGAGGGCCAGCTAGGTTCAAAGCAGTCCAACAATCTGTCCTCCAACACATTGTTGTCAGGCAGCTCTGGGGCAGGGATGGGGTGGGGGTGAGGGGTGGAATGGAATGGCAGGACCACCGTGGAGCACAAACTTGCTGCATTCACTCGAGATGGCAGCATTCATCCTCTCACTACTGCCACTTCACCAGTACTCTTTCAGTTGTCTGTCAACCAGCCAGCCCATGCTGAGGTGGTGCAGTTGGAATAGGATATTCTACAACCAGAGCTGTGTGAGATTGTCCTCCAAGGCTATCTTCAGTCTTCTCCATTGAATGTCAGAAGCTTTCCACCAGCTATGCCGCATCCGCTGGGACAGCACTGCGTAGGAGCACCAGGACAGGTAAAGGTACACAGAAGGCACATTCAAGGGTGACTAAGTAACTTGTGCATGCAATATAGCATGGTTTGATTTATAAATTTGGTTTGGAATGTTTGTTTAGTGGTTGCTTTTATTTCAGCATTGTGGCCAAGAGAATATATGATGGTCAGTAACAGAGGGAAGGGGAGGTCTGGGACTGCTGGTGAATGGGAATCTGGGATTACATTCATAGGTACTACAAGCAGATGAGTATATCATGGAAAGTCGGCCAAAAAAGGACTGTGTTGTTTACCCCCTTCCTTCCTCTGCCTCTTTCTACTCTTCCTCCACCTCAGATGATTGTCCATAGCTGATGGCTAATGACGACAAGACTGTCTTAATGACATGTGCCCTGTTGAGTACTGCAGGGCTCCTCCAGAGTGATCCAGGCAGCAAAGCATTGTTTCAGCACCTCAGTGGTCTTCTCGATCACATTTTTTGGCATAGCTTTCATTACATACATGTGAGTTTTGCACTGGAGTCATGAGCCAAGGGCAGATAGCCCTTGTTACCCAATAACCACCCTCTGATTTGCCCCGGTGGCTCAATGCAGTTGGCAGAGTAGCACAGAAGGTATGATAACTGCTGAGGTCTTTACTTGCTGATCCTCTCCAATTGGCGTCAGCCCAGCTGGAATGTGAGAGAGTGGAATCACTTCTGGTGGTGGTGTTTCTCAGAGCTCAGATGTGATGCCTGCAAACAACAATTTATATCCATATAAAACATTTGTAATAAATTGCTCCAAGGTGCTTCACAGGAACATTGTGAAAGTGATGTGTGTGCAGTCAATGAGACCTTACAATCCTCAAAATGCTGCATTCTCACTCCACCACTCTCCTGGCTGAAGAGAATGAAATGCATCTGGCTCTTTCTTTATATAGTAGTGGATGACAGACTGGGAGATTTTATAAATATCTCGTGCCCCAGCCTGGAAGGAGCTCACACATAAAGGTTCATGGCCATTGTCACCTTCACAACCACTGCTATGCTTTCCTTGCCCTGCTCTGAGGCTGCAGTTGTGGCTGCAACAGGTGGTAGATTTTAGTGAGGACATCCTTAATGAAATGGAACATCTGGCACACTTCCTAACTGAGGCTCAAGTAAACGACAGCGCTGGCATGAAATCAGCATTATATACTGACTGACATCACAATCTAACTGCTCCTCCAGAACGAAAAAACAGTAAAGATTGGGAAATAAGAATATTGGTCCGAACTGGTCTTGTATAATTCATAATCGAATACCAATAAAACCTGGGAAATAAGAGTACTGGTCCGAACTTTTTTCCCCTTTGGTCTGCATGTTTCCACCATCACCAAAATAACATTCAATACAACCAGTAGCAGATGTGGCCATGCTACAGACATCATTTTGAAGGCAAAATGATACCTTTAGCACCGAAAGACTGACCACAGTGAGATATTGTTATAGTGAAGCTTCTTGAAGAGGAGAGAAAATCACACAGCAACTTCCTGATTTCTAATTTTAACTGCGCATATATGGTTGCTGGAAGTTGCTGTATGATTTACACTTTGGTAACAGTGAATACTGCTTGCCTCGCCATCATTTTCACTGCACAATCTGAACCATAAGTACGGCTAGGTTTCACAGCCTTTCATAGCAATAAGTGAAAATTATAATCCAATATATCTCCAGCAGGAACACCACAAAGGAGTTTGGATTCAAACGCAGGAGACAAAGAAGAACCAGTAAACAAGTCAATTGGTTCCAGTAAGATTCAAATGGTCCAAGTTAAAGCTGACTGGTTACCGACTTGTTTCCAGTTATAATCTCCAGCTATTCTGGTCACATTCAGTTGAAACTAACTGCGACATTTTATTTCCAGTAGAAATCAGTTATCACTAGTTGATATTTGCGACTGGTTTTGGCTGATTTTCCCTTGAGAGAGGGTGCAGACTTCTGTAGAGGATCAGAAATTTGTTCAGTTCAGAGGACACAATTTGTGGTTGTACATGGAGCAGCTCAAGAATGAAGGAAGATTATTAACAGGTTGCCTCAGGGGACAGTATGAAGACCATTATTGTTTACACTGAACATAAAAGATTTGAAACTGGAGATAGAAATGAAGTTGTCAAAGTCTGATGCTGGTACAAAACAGGAGGTGATTGCAAATAACATAGCAGAACAAAGACAAAAGGATTTGGGTAGATTGACACACTTGCTTTACAATATGTCATTTAACAAGCAGAAATCAAGCTGATGAGACTGGGGCAGTAAAATAGTCAGTGTGAATAAAAATGAATATTTGTAGACTACAAGAGAGCAATCTGATGTACTGATGGATAGATTTAAACAATTAGTGCTGTGCACCACAGCAATAAAAAATCACAAAACAAGGTCTTACGATTTATAGCCAGAGGGATAGAATATAATTCTTGGGGTAATAGCTTGTAGAGGGCACTGTTTCAGTCTCCTGCCTCGAGTGTGTGCAAAATTGTATTTCTCTGACTGGAATAGGGAAATTATGGGCCAAATGTTCCTGAGATTTGCCAAGGGGATGACCATAGAACAATGGGATATTCCCAAACTGGACCTGCAGCCGCACACCAGAGTGAGGATTGTGCTGCCATTGACCATCAAGGTCACTGTGGTTGTCAGTTCCTAAGCCTCAGAATCATTCCAGGCAGGAGCAGCCACCTAGCGAACTTCTCTCAATTTACCATCAATCACTGAACCAGGGAAGTGACAGAGGCCCTGTATTCAAGGAGAAGCTTCTGTGGTTGGGCAGGTATCAATTCTTTGGCATCTAAAAGCAGAAAATCAAAAGGAGAAGGTTGGTGTGGGGGAAAAGCAGTGAGTGGGAAGCAAGAGATTCATGGTCCACTCTCTTTTGAATTTCAGGCCAGAAAAAGATAAGGATGAGCTGGGAGTTAAGAATGGGGATAAGTCAGGAACATAGCATAATCTTCAACGTTATCAATGCAGCAGGTGCAATAGCCTCTGTGGCAGCTGCTCCATGATGTGCAACACCGTCACTTCTGTAGGGCTTATGTAACACTGGGGTGGGGGGGGGGTGGCTGCCTCCTATTGGTTTTGTGCTGCTTTCTTCCATTGTGGGCAACTTTGTCACGCAAGAGAAAGAGAGAGAGAGATGAATGTTAGTCATTGTGTAGCACTGTGTTTAGGTGGTGTGCTTGCCATTGCCAAATAAGTGGAGGCTTCAAGGGGTGGGTGTTAGGGTGGCATTTTTGATGTAGAAGATGCATAAGGGGGAGATAGAGCATCTAAATGTAAGGCCTTAGTCATGACTGCTAGGGAATGCTGATAAGCGAATTATGGGCATGTGGTGCATAGAGCTGCATGAGAGGGCGGTGGTATGGTGAGTAGAAGATGTCATATGACAATACATTCACCGACCTTGACCACCCGCTTGAAGTCATGGAACTTTTTCTGGCACAACTGCCAAGCACTTGGTGTCAGAGTCCGGGAATTGATCTCCCTGGTCACTGGCTTCCATTACCTTTGCAGGCCATTTCTTGAAGACCTCCTGACTCTGTGGAAATATGGCCTCTTCTTTCATGTTGACCTCCATTACCATGGCATCTGTAAATCTGGGTGCCCCTCTCTTCCCTGAAATTCCATTTCTTTACTTTCTTTTTCTTGCTAAATGTGGCACTGGTATCAGCAACAGCTTCCTTTCAATCAACGCAGCTCCCCTTTAACAGGGGAGATTGCAAATTATTCAGAAGTAGTAAAGTCAAGACTGCAGTGGAGTTTGTGGTTAAATAAGGATCCTTGCCACTTCCGCTAGTTCCAACGACAATCACACATTCCACTACAGGATGAACACATTTTTTGACATTTATACTGGTTATGCAGCACATCAGCTGTTTGAGGATATTAACAAGCCATTGCTGCAGGTGTATCATGATTGGCTGGCCTTCTTTCATTAACATGAACAAAATCTCAGGACATTTCAAGACTACATCTTCCACTATTTCATTAATGCTTCATTAACCTCGATGACTGAACGTGTGTTATGATTGGCTGACATTTGTTCACTGTCAAGACCAAAATTGCTTTTTGGGAGATATTAAAACTTTCCACAATTTTATTAATGCTTCAATAATCTCAACAAAAGCAGTCACTTATCCCTTTTTCATCTTCATCATACTTTATTTTCCATAGAAACATCTAAAGTGAGCAGTTAAATTTCCTGCAAAGCAAATTGCAGGAAGATTGACAAGAATGGCACTTCAAATATAAACCTATACAATTTTAAATGGGACATTTACTCAGTTCCTTACTCCTTCCTGGCTCCCATGTTAGCTGATAATATTAATGGTTCTGTGCGCATGAGTTCTGTTCCACCTCTTCTTAAATCTGCCATCCTTCTTCTCAAAAAGACAATCCTTGATTCTTGTGTCCTTGCAAACTATCATTTCATCTCTAACACTCTTTCCTCTCTGAACTCCTTGAGTGTACGTTGCCTCACAAATCCATGCCCAGCCTTCCTAGAACTGCATCCCTGCAATCAGGTTTCCAATCCTGCCACAGTACCAAAGCAGCTTATTAAAGTCACCAATTAGGTACTAGGTGACTGTGACAAGAGGCAAGCTTTCCCTCCTCATCCTTTTCAACCATTTTGCAGCCTTTGACATGGTTGATCACACCATCCTCTTCCAATGCCTCGCCACCATCATTCAGCTGGTTGGGATTGTACTCGCCGGTTCCATTCTTATCTCTCTAATTGCAGCTAGAGAATCGCCATCAATAGCTCCTCTTCTCACTTGCCCATCATTACCTATAATGTTCCCAAGGATCTACCCTTGCTCTCCTATTTCTCATCTACACGCTGCCCCTTGGTGACATGATCTGAAGCACAGCATTAGTTTCCACATGTATGCTAATGGAACCCAGCTCAACCTCATCACCACTGCTCTTGACCCTTCCACACTCTTTAAATTGTCATACAATTCAGTATCAGATGAGCAGAAATTTCCTGAAATTTGCCCCAATTAAACATTGAGAAGACCAAAGTCACTGTCTTGGGGACCCCATTATAAGCAGTGTTCCTTAGATACAGACTCTCCTCTATCTGAGGCGAAACCAGACTGCTTGCAACCTTGATATCATATTTGACCACAGAATGAGCTACCAATCACATATCCATGGCAACGTTAAGGCTGCCTATCTCTACCTCCATATTATGACCCGACTCCACCCCTGCCTCAGCACACCTGCTGCTGAAACTCTCATCCATGCATTTGTTATCTCTGGACTTGCCAAAATCCTGGCTGGCCTCACACATTCTACCCATTGTATACTTGATGTCATCCAAAGCTCTGATGTCTGTTTCCTAACTTTCACCAATTTCTGTTCATCCATTATCCCTGTGTTTGCTGACCTACACTTGTTCCCAGTTAAGCAAAGCCTCAGTTTTAAAATTTGCATTCTTGTTTTCAAATGCTTCCATAGCCTCACCCTTCCCTATGTCTAATCTCCTCCAGCTCCACAACCCTCCAAGATATCTATGCTCTTCTAATTCTGGCCTCTTGAGTATCCCTAATTTTAATTGTTCCAGTGTTAGTGACCATATCTTCAGCTGCAAAGGGCCTAAGCTCTGGAATTACATCCCCAAACCTTGATGCATCTCGACATCTCTTTCCTCCTTTAAGATGTTTCTTAAAATTTACCTCTTTGACCAAACCTCAATTTTTGTTTTAAAATGGCCTTGTGACTTCTGACATTTTATTACGATAAAGGTGCTATATAAATACAAGTTGTTGTTTGTGGTGCTAATAATTTTGTTTAATGAGTTCTCAAATATATAGTTCAGCTGAGGTCATAGATAATTTGTATTCAAGCACAACTATTTTGAAAAGTTTTAATTACTAATCAGCTTTGCCAATTAGATTTAATATTCGCCTACAATTTAATTATAGCATGACAAAACAATTAAAGCCAAAATTGACATGGCATAGTTTGATAATTAATTTTCAATATGTTGCCACTTTCATTTTCTGACCTCATTAAATTAAATTTCCAACATCTCATTTAATTCTTTAGAATGGTTATCTGCGTAGAAGACTATCTGACGCTTCTATTTCTAGATTACTAGCTTTGATATAAAACTGCGGAATGTGTCAGCACACGGCCTCCCCAAGCCCATTAACTCTAGGCCCACATACCTAATTCTTTAGAATAGTACCAGATAAGTACGTCCTGTGTTGAAGATCATCTGAAAGTTCCATTTTAAAATCGCTAGCTTTGATATAACTTTCTTGCAACTGCCCCAATGCAATGGAGTCATTCGACCCAGTGTTGTTGGAAAATTGGGTCACCAACCTGCCACTTCAACCGAGGGAAGCCAGAGGCCCTTACTGGATCAAAGAGCTGATTAAAAATGTTTCATGTTTTCCCAAAAGAAAACCAATGCCAGCATTCCAAGGGAATCAGTTTTGTTAGGATTAATTACATTTGCTCACTGATGTGTTTAGAGCCTTGGGAAGGAATTGTACAAAATAATACACATGTTCAAGTGGTGATGGGCCTACAGAGCGCAAAATTGACAGAATTTGTGCAGCAGCCAGAAAAGGCCCAATGTCTTACCCTTAAAGTTAGTAGCAGACTTATGGAAAGTGCAGAGGGTTTATCCACCACCTACTCCCATAATAACTCCCAATCAAAGTTTGACAAGTTAAATGGATAGAAACCAGACAGATCTGAGTTCTGCTGCACATTGCTAGCACCCAAGATCCACCTAAGTTGCATCTCACCCCAGCCTAGGAATTCAACCTCCCTTTGTCTTCAAGAACTAGCATGGTATTAATATTCAAAAATCAAAATCAGATTTTTTACAAACCTGATCTTATTCCCCGATTATTGAGGATTAGAATGTTCAGTTAAATCATTAGAAATAAAGAATGGAGGTCATATTGGCAAGATTTAAGATATTTTAAAAGATCCAAAATTGGTACCTCAAAAGAGCTAAAATAAAATTACAATAACTTACTGCAGATTAAAAAAGTTGGGGTGGAACTTTCCCTGCCCACTGGTGCCCGGCGTGTTTGGCGGTGTGAGCAGACAATACGGTCAGAAGGCCAAAAATTGGTTTCATGACGTCGTGAGGAAGATCTAGGATTGACTAGGAGAGGGAGGTGTGTCAGTGGGGGTGAGGCTGGAAGGGGAGGAACGAGGACGTTTGGGGGTGAGGTTGGGAGGGGCAGAACAAAGGTGTTGGGGGAATGAGGTTGGGAGGGGCGAAACGAGGGTGTTGGGGGTTGAGGTTACAGGGGAGGGAGTAACGGAGAAGATGGCAACTGGGGAGATAGGTGTAAGGAGGGAGGGAGGCATAAGAGAAGGAGTTTGGAGGGGGGAAGGAGTCCAAAGAGGGGAAGGAGTCCAGGAGTAGGAAGGAGTCCAGGGGGAGGAGTCCAGAGAGGAGAAGGAATCCAGGAGTAGGAAAGGAGTCCAGGGGAAGGAAGAAGCCCAGGGGGAGGAAGGAGTCTGGAGAGGGGAAGGAGTAAGGGTGGAGGAAGGAGTAAGGGTTGAGGAAGGAGTCAGGAAGGGGGAAGGGCTAAGGGGGAGGGGGATTCTGCAGGCAGGGAGTCCAGGGGGCGGGGGAGGAATTCCAACAGGGGAAGGCAGCAGGAGGGCGGAATGAGTTCCAAAGGGGGAAGGAGTTCCAAGGAAGGAAAGAGTTCCAAAGGGGGAAGGAGTTCCAAGAGCGGAAGGAGTCTGGAAGGAGGGGAGTGGATGTCCAGAACAATGTGCATGGGAGGGCTCTGTTGAGTCTATGACTGCCTCCTGGGAAGTGAACTGAGGGTGGACATGGTAGGAGGGAATGGTGAAAATGACCAGGGGCAGAGTGAGGCAGTAGGATGAGAGGGGGAGGGTGCGACAGTATCAGTAGAAGGGGCAGTGAAGGTGGTTGATGGGGCAGACACAGGCTCTGGAGTGGGAAGGAGGAGGGCAGGGAATTGAATGGATGGGGGTGGCATTTCCGGGAAGGAAGGGAACATGCACGTTCACCAGGACATCCCCAAATGAAAAGGGTTGTGGCTGGTAGGTCACGGTGGGGAGGTGGAAGGTGATGTTGGGGGGGTCGACAGTGATGGGGGAAAGGAAATGGGTGACTGGGGGGGGTGGTGGGAAAGGATGGGGGAACGCAAGAAAAACTATGGCACTAGCCTGCTTGCTAAATCAAAAGTGAAATGAGATTCATTGTGGGTGAGAACATGTGCTTCATGGGAGTGTGATCAGTGGGTGGGCGGAGATGCAGGTCAGCTCAGAGAGACAACTGAAAGTGAACCCCAGCAGGCAGCATTGAAAATGCTTAGGACATTGGGATGAGTGCCATGTGGAAAGGATCTGCGTGTGGGTGAGAATGCTTGCACGAGGCTCTGAAAGGCCCTGTCACACACACACTACCCCCTCCAGAATCATCCAGGGGCTGGCTGCATGCAGCTGACCTGCTAGTGCAGAGGGTGGGTGGGGGGGCTGCACTGGGAGGATTCGCGAAGCCTGTCAATAAAGCTGAAAGACACCATTACACATTATTCGGTGAAAGTAAATACATTTTCAGTTTGCAAAATGTGTTCACCCATGCAACCAACTGTGATCAGAATTTCTTTTGAGAGCCTTAGACTTCTGGGTGCTGCCCTGAAATCTACAGCAGGGGTGGGGACAGCCTGTGCAATGGTTGGCCCTGTGGTCTCTGATGACTTTGCTGTGAGTTCTCTGGAGAGCCGAGGCCTTGAGGGCCCCAGCTTGCTCTGTCTGTCCTCCTGTGGGCCAGCTGCTCCCTCTGTGGTGACAGAAGAAAAGGTTGAGGGTGTCAAGGGCAAAGGGGACTCGGAGGGAGGGGACAGCCTCCGAGATTCCTGAGTGGATGACCCCAGGGTGTCCAGCTACCACTCCTCCTTCCTTCAGGTGCCCGAGAGCCCTGGTCTGACTCCTTAAGGGGAAGTAGCACCTAGGGGGACATCCTGTTTCCTGCCCTGTTTCCCTCTTGTATTGCCACTACAGGAACTCACCCATAGCAGGTCTGCACACATCTCCACTTTCTGCTGGACCAGGATCACCATAACGTGCACCTCATTTCCCATGGAGACCGCCACACCTGCACATGTGGCATCACTTCATCAGAGAGCAAGTGGATGCACTCTTCCGACTCTGATGAGGGCTTCCAACAACTCTGTGTGATGTTCCCCCACCTTCTGCTGACTCTCCTAAATGAGTTGGATGGCAAAATCCAGAGGTTCATCTTCTGACTCGGACCTCACTGGTGCCTCTTCCCCAGCAGTCCTCCGAGTGCTGCGGAGCTCGGCTGAACCTGCCTCCTCCTGCTTCAAACTCGTGCCCGTGCGGTGACCACTGGATTGTGAACACTAGCCTGCTTTAGATCTAGGTCTCACCGAGGTGTGTGTCTCTGCGCTGGTGGAGGGTGTGGTTAAGCACTGTGACGGGTCTTCTAGGCTGCTTGCTGCCACCTCTCCAGTGGAGGAGGTGTCCTCTTGGCTGGAGCTGAGGCTGTGGGTGGAGCTGAGGGACTGGCTGGCTGAGGGTGTCGATCGCTTGGCAGAGCTCCTTGTGAACCAAAGTAGAGATAATCGGTGCCTGTCAGCAGAGTCAAATGCAAGAGAGAGAGCACTCACAGTTGTATTGAGGGAGGAATGATTTAGTAGAGGATCCTCAGGAAAGTGTTCACCACCGGCCTCACTGTTGCCACAATCACAGTTTTGTCCTCGCCAGTCAGCACGATGGCATGCTCTTCAAAGTGAGTGAAGGGCCTAATTTGGGCCACTCTACCCCGAGTCTGGGAGCTCTCTCTGCTGTTGTGAGCAAGCTTCTCCTGCATGAAAACAGATGGAGAGAGTATAAGGAGAACACAATGCACTGCATGGAATGTTTGTGTGGTGAACGGAGATATGGATGGGATGAGGATGCGACCTCCAGAGAATGTAAGTCTGATGGAGATGTGAGGGTGTGTGTGAGAATTAGCGGTGCTGGCCCTTAAGCTGTGAGATCCCTGTGGATACGTGACGGGTTTGTGAGTGTGTGAGCCGAGAGTGATGTAAAGAGAGACTTACCCTGGCAGAATGGATGAGACCATTCATCCTGTTGTGGTACTTTATGGCTGTCCTTTTTTGCAGTGCCTTGGTGCTGACCACCGCTGCCTCCACCTCCCATGCTGGATTGGTGACCTTGCTTGCTAGACTTCATCTTGAGCAGGCATAAAAGACATCATAGCAGGCCTCCGAAAGGTGCCTGAGGGACGCGTTATTAAACCTGGGAGGGTGTGGGGGTGGGGTGGAGTTGCAGTCCTCTTGCCTTTCAGGGCCATATCTGCTTTGCAAAAGTCATGGGCTGGAGTCACTGAGAGGTGTGCACGCGGCTGGACTTTAGGTATGGCACCCGGCGTGATGAAGTGGCGAGGTGATGGCGTGGCGGGCGAATGACAGCCTACCCGCCATCAAAATGGCGTGTTTCCTGGGAATGCATAATTATTGAGGCGGGATTGAGACGATATAGTCTGAAAAGCTGCCATTGCGTTTGGCAGTTAAAACATCCTCTCTTTCCCCGCTACTGCACTTAGTGCTAATCTGGGACGATTCCGCCCTTGGTTTGAACACAGTTGATTTTGTTCCTTTTTCGCAGAAAAAGCAGTTCTTGTCAATCAAGATTCTGTGCGAAACGTTTATCAAAATGAGCAATATCATGGGATGTTTCTTGTTTTCAGAAATTGGCGCCTTAATCTGTTACTTGATGTGCTAGTTATGAATGGAAATGCTAAATACTTCAACTCGGAGAGGTTGTTCATTAGCCCTCAAGGCAGAGAGCTGCCCAGTCAGGATTTGTATAACAGTGCTCATTCTGTGGCACTCGGATGGTGGAACAGCCATTTAATTGGTCATGTCGCAGCAAAGCATATTAATTCAGCTCCAGAGATTGGGTAAGTGTAGGAAATTAAGATGAACACTGAATTTGCATATCATAATTCACTAACCTTACCATTTCTGTGCCTTGAAAGACTGATTTGTAGCTGTATAGCACTAGAACAGTGATAAACTTAAGTTTTGAACCAACTGCAAAGTTCTTATTTCTCTCTGTATAAAAGCATATTTTAAATAGTTGCTTGCCTATTTCTGGCCTTGCTGAAACTTATAATAATTTATTTAAAAGAACATGTTTTGTTCCTTTCAATGCCAATTAGACAGCATGAAATGTATAACTTACCATAGAATCATAGAATGGTTACAGCAGAGAAGGAGGCCATTCAGCCCATTGTGTCTGTGCCAGCTTGCTGCAAGAGCAATTCAGCAAGTCTTACTCCCATGCCCTTTCCCTGTAGCCCTGCATTTCTTTTTCTCTTCAGGTGCTTATCCAATTCCCCTTTGAAAGTCACAATTGTATCTGTCTCCATCACATTCTCAGACAGTGCATTTCAGATCCTAATCACTCACTGTGTAAACATGGTCCTTTCGCCAATCACTTTAAATCAGTGGCCTGTGGCACTTGATCCTTCCACTAATGGGAATAGACTGTCTCTATTTACTCTGTCTGTTTAAAGTGTTGTCAATGGCATGCTGCTGAGAAAGTGCCAGTGACTGTAACCCAGTAAACTGTTTAAAAGATCTGATGGTTGGACGAATGCTTGAGCTCATCCAAAACTCTGCTGCCTGCATTCTAACTCGGGCCAAGTCCCTCATCACTCCAATACTCCATGCCTTACATTAGCTCCTACTCCATCAACGTCTCGATTTTAAAATTCTCCTCCTTATTTTCAACTCCCACCTTGGCCTTGCCTCTCCCTATCTCTATAATCTTATCTCATCCTTTGACCCATGAGATCTGTGTTCCTCTATTTTTGGTCTCTTGAGAATCTCCAATTTTTATTACTCCACCATTGGTGACCATACTTCCAGCTGCCGAAGTCCTAAGCTCTGGAATTCCCTCCCTAAGCCATTCCATCTCGCTCTCTCTCTTTCCTTCTTTAAAGCACTCTTTGTTGCCAAGATTTTGATCATCTGTCTTAATATTTCCTTAAGATAAAGGCAAAAAGCTGTGAATGCTGGAAATCCAAAACAAAAACAAAAATACCTGGAAAAACTCAGCAGGTCTAGCAGCATGTGCGGAGAGGAACACAGTTAACGTTTCGAGTCCGAATGACCCTTCAACAGAACTAAGTAAAAATAGAAGAGAGGTGAAATATAAGCTGGTTTAAGGGGGGTGGGGGTGGGACAAGTAGAGCTGGATAGAGGGCCAGTGATAGGTGGAGATAACCAAAAGATGTCACAGGCAAAAGGACAAAGAGGTGTTGAAGGTGGTGATATTATCTAAGGAATGTGCTAATTAAGGGTAGAAAGCAGGACAAGCAAGGTACAGATAGCCCTAGTGGGGGTGGGGTGGGGTGGGGTGGGGTGGGGTGAAGGAATCGAAAAAGGCTAAAAGCTTGCTTGTTTGATGATAAAGATGGACTCCACTACAGGTGGAAACATCCTTTCTATAATCCACCTGACTGAACTGCTTCATAATTTTAATTTAATTTATATTTATACAATCAGAAAAAGTAAGATTGTTACCCTGGTTCTTCCTTATTCCCGTTTCCAGTTTAACTAAAAACCCACTAGAGCTATACCTTGAGTGCCCTACCATCCATTCTTAATTAGCACATTCGTTTAGATAATATCACCAACTTTAACTTTAACACCTATGTGTTCTATTGTACTATTGTTGTTGACATCTTTTGATGATCTGCTTCTATCACTGCTTGTTTGTCGCTACAACCACACCAACCCCCTCCACCTCTCTGTCTCTCTATCTCTCCGCCCCCCACACACACACCTTAAACCAGCTTATATTTCAGCTCTTTCCTGGACTCGAACTCAAGTTCTGTCGAAGGGTCATGAGGACTCGAAACGTCAACTCTTTTCTTCTCCGCCGATGCTGCCAGACCTGCTGAGTTTTTCCAGGTAATTCTGTTTTTGTTTTTAACTATTACAATGTTCATTGTTGTCTGCTCACTTTCCTCTACAATCAAACAGTGAAGATTTGATCTCCCCTATAGTCCTTTGGCCAGTATGGCTCTGGCTTAAAGAGCAAGAGGTGTCTTTTGGACAGGGTGCAATCAAATCAGTGTCATCAATATGGCAATGGTGCCTTTGCTGCTAAATAAGCAGGCAGGAATTTATGGGAGCAATGAGGCCAAATGTCTTACTAGCATGGAAAATGTCAAGATTTTTCTTGCTGTGAGGATACTCAGTGATGTACACAATGAGTATAGTCCTATGTATAAGGTAGAACCAGGGTAACAATCTCACCTTTTTATAATTGCATAAATATAAATTAAATTAAAATTATAAAGCAGTTCAGGATATAGAAAGGATGTGTCCACTTGTAGTGGAGTCCAAAACTGGGGGTCATAAATATAAGATGGTCACCAATAAATCCAATAAGAAAATCTGGAGAAACTTCTTTACCCAGAATGTTGAGAATATTGTTGAACTATCACATGGTGTGGATAACATTGATGCATTTAAGTGTGGGGAGTGGGGGTTATATAGATACTTGAGGGAGAAAGGATTATATTAATACAGCAAGATGAATTGGGAGAAGGTGTATGTGGACTATAAAGACCAGCATTGACCTGTTGGGCCAAATGGCCTTTTTTCTGTGCTGTAAATGCTATGTAATTCTACGTAAAAGCTAAACGGATTTATGCAAGTCAGATTATGCATGGTTTAGATCTGAAGATATTCTATATGGTAGGATATTTGCACAACCTAGTGGTGATCAGAAGGATAACATTTGAGTTCTCTCATTTTAAAAAACAATGACCAAATAACACATAAATAGTTTCTGATAATTTATCATCCTATTAATTCTACCAATGTGGAAATAAAGTCCAAAGAAACTAAGTAACATGGGTAAGCGACGATTAAAATGCATAGGGCTAAAAATAAAAGAAAATACTGCTTGAGTAAATAAAGCATTAATGAATAAGTATAATTTGATAAGTTGCAATGAGAATTGATTAGATTATGGGATGAAGTTATAAACGCCAGGATTTATTAAAGTTGTTTTTCTCAGATCATGACGTATCGTGCTTCTGCAACTCATTATCACTGCTTGGTTATGTGTTTTTTAACTGTTTGGTACATTAAAGAAATTTTATTCATGTTCCTGGTAGATGTGATGTTTCGGAGGCCAGTATAAGTCACTCCTGTAATTCTGCAGGTATTAAAATGAAATCTATTAGGCCATGAAAAATAACAATGACACTATTTCAAGATTTCAGTACAACACCTCCCTGGCCTAATATTTGATTGGTTGTTCATAAACCAAAGTATATATCTAAGAATCAGCATTTTTAAAGAAAGTATTTAAATTGCACTTCATCGTGGCTCTCAAAAACATCTGAGAACGACAGAGCACAGATTTAAGGCAATTAGTAAAACAAACAAAAGTGATATGAGGGAAAACTTTTTCACGCAGTGGGTGGTTAAGGTCTAGAATGCACTGCCTGAGAGTGTGTGGAGGCAGGTTCAGTTGGAGCATCAAAAGGGAATTATACTGCTATCTGAAAAGGAAGAATGTGCAGGGTTACGGGGAGAAGGTGGGGAAATGGAGCTAGGTGAGTTGCTCAGTTGGAAAACCGATGCAGACAAGATGGGCTAAATGGCTCCCTTCTGCGCCATAACAATTCTGTGAATTCTGAGATTCTGTGATCTGACATCTAATGCTGTTCTGTGGGCAGTTGCCATTTTGCATATGGCAAGATTCCATAAAGACCAATGAGACGGATGATGCAGTTGGCTGTGGTAGGGAAGTTAGCCAGGATATGGGAGAACTGTACACCTGAAAAGGATGTCCCACAACAATGATTCTGCTGCTGCACAGTGTAATATCCAGTGACTGGGGGTCTGAGCTATTCAGGGTTGGGAGGATGATTGCAAAGGGAGAGGCGAAGTCAGCAGCCAGAAGTATTTCTGTCAAATCCCATGGAGTGCTTCTGCTTCTCCTGGCCCCACAAAATATCTCTATAGCCTGTCTTTTCAAGCCTTTTCTTCTTCATCATTCAATTCCACTGGGTGAGTGTCCACACTACACACTTTGCCCCAGATTTCCCTCAAAAAGGCATCACAATTTTTCATACACCATGCAGTAATGGGGCTCCTGCTTGATTCGGGCAGTACATGACAAGAACTATTTGTAATTTGATGAAATCTTGAAGGGAGGGTTGATTTACCATCATTTAAATTTTTGTACTTTGACTCTTGTTATGGCATGGATGATGGAAAATGCCGAGCTTCCCAAATCCCAGAGGGAAATTTGAAACAGCTGCCAAAACGGTTTTTGCAATTTGTACAGTATGAGGACCATGGATGACCAGAGATATTCAGAATACGATGAGAAGGAAAAGAGAGGCTTTTAGCAGGTACAAGGGGAGCAAATCAGCGGAGGCATTAGTGGAGTACAGAGAGTGCAGGGTGGGGCTTAAGAAATCAATTAGGAGAGCAAAGAGGGGATATGAGAAAGCTCTGGCTGGTAAAAGTAGGGAAAATTCCAAGATATTCTATAAATATATCAATGGGAAGAGGATAACCAGAGAAAGAGTAGGGCCCATTAGGGACAAAGGGGGCAATCTATGGTTGGAGCCAGAGGACATTGCTAGAGTGTTGAATGAATACTTCACATCTGTCTTCACCCAAGAGAATGAGGATGAAGGTATCGAGCTTGGGAAGAGAGACTGTGAGGTTCTTCAGCAAATTGATATAGGGGGTGACAAGGTATTGGAGGGGTTGCCAGGCTTAAAAGTGGACAAATCTCCAGGTCTGGATGATTTGTGTCCCAGACTGCTGAGAAAGGCAAGGGAGGAGATCGCAGGGGCTCTGATCCAAATTTTTAATTCCGATCTGGCCACAGGTGAGGTGCCAGAGGACTGGAGAACAGATAATGTGGTTCCGCTATTGTTGTGGGGATAAGCCAGGGAACTTATGTCAGTGGTAGGGAAGCTATTGGAGAAAATTCTGAAGGAGAGAATCTATCTCCACTTGGAAAGGCAAGGTTTGATCAGGGATAGTCAGCATGGCTTTGTCAGAGGGAGGTCATGCCTAACAAATTTGATTGAATTTTTTGAGGAGGTGATCAGGTGTGTAGATTAGGGTAGTGCAGCTAAGTAGTTTATATGGATTTCAGCAAAGCCTTTGACAGGGTCCCACATGGGAAACTTATAAAGAAGGCAAATGCACATGGGATACAGGGTAATTTGAAAAGGTGGATTCAAAATTGGCTTTGTTGTAGGAGAAAAAACGGTAATGTCAGACGGCTGCTGTAGTGACTGGAAGCCAGTGTCCAGTGGCGTACCACAGGGATCTGTGCTGGGTCTAATATTAGTCGTCATTTATATAAACGACATAGATGACTACGTGGGGGGTAGGATTAGTAAGTTTTCGGATGACACAAAGATTGGCCGGGTGGTTAACAGTGAGGTTGAGTGTCTTGGGCTACAGGAAGACATAGACGGGATGGTGAAATGGGCAGATAAGTGGCAGATGGAATTTAACCCTGAAAAGTGTGAGGTGATACACTTTGGAAGGAGTAATTTGACAAGGAAGTATTCAATGAACGGCATGACACTAGGAAGTTCTGAGGAACAAAGGGACCTTGGCATGTGTGTCCATAGATCTTTGAAGGCAGAGTGGCATGTTAGTGGGGTGGTGAAAAAGGCATATGGAACACTTGCCTTTATCAATCGAGGTATAGATTACAAACATAGGGAGGTCATGTTGGAGTTTTACAGAACCTTGGTGAGGCCACAGCTGGAGTACTGTGTGCAGATCTGGTAGCCACAACATAGGAAGGATGTGATTGCACTGGAGGGGGTGCAGAGGAGATTCACCAGGATGTTGCATGGGATGAAACATTTAAATTATGAAAAGAGGTTGGATAGACTTGGGTTGTTTTCATTGGAGCTGAGAAGGGGTGACCTGTTCGAGGTGTACAAGATTATGAGGGGCATGGACTGAGTGGATAGGGAACAGCTGTTCCCCTTAGCTGAAGGTTCAGTCTTGAGGGGACACAAGTTCAAGGTGAGGGGCAGGAGGTTTAGGGGGGATGTGAGGAAAAACTTTTTTACCCAGAGGGTGCTGACGGTTTGGGATGCGCCGTCTGGGAGGGTGGTGGAGGCGCGTTG
This sequence comes from Carcharodon carcharias, assembly GCF_017639515.1. Lineage (NCBI taxonomy): Eukaryota > Metazoa > Chordata > Chondrichthyes > Lamniformes > Lamnidae > Carcharodon > Carcharodon carcharias. The sequence goes on along the minus strand of NC_054478.1, from coordinate 51,913,266 downwards.
TCTCACATCCTTCAAAAAGTACCTGGATGAGCATTTGGCACATCATAACATTCAAGGCTATGGGCCAAGTGCTCGTAAATGGGATTAGGTAGGTAGGTCAGATGTTTCTCACATGTCAGTGCAGACTTGATGAGCCGAAGGGCTTCTCTGCACTGTGATTCTGTGATTCTGTTCTGTGATTCTGAGGAGAGGTTCTGAAATCAGCAAATGATGTTCCCAACTACTTGTGTTGATTTCATGGTAAAGTAAACATATATTAAAAGAAAAGAGCGAAAAAAACACAATTACACTTAAATACATGAATGGCTTGACACAGCAAACAGTACTTTCAAACAGTTCCACAAGATTTTAATTTATCTACATTCAGAGCTAACCTTTCCCTTTTCTGTTCAGCAACTACTCTTATAGATTCTAAACTCTACAGATTTCCAGTAATTTTTACCACCCAATGTCTTTTTTTTCTTGGGGTGTCCCCTGGGACTGATAGCACCTGGTTCTCCCGGTCTGGCCTTGCTTACACTATCTCCTTGGAGATCTGAAAGCTTATCCTGCTGTCTTCTGGGAGATCTAACCAGCTACCCCACCTAGGTATCAGTATTTCTTCAAATGCATCCCTTCCCTTTGATCTCTCTATGGTCTCAGCCAATCTCTTCAAAAATGCCTTCTTCCCAGAATTGATTAAACTAGTTTTTTTACCCCAGCTTTTAGACTTGTAAAAACAAACTTACCCTATCTTTACCTTATTTACACCTTTAATAACATGCATATCCCCCATTGAAATAAAGCTTCTCAATTCAAAAAAACTCCTGTCATTGCTTTATGTAAAACTCTGACTGAAGGTCCTTTTGGTTCATTAACATATCAAAACCGCTTCTTACTGTTGATTTTCGATTTGTGCAGTCACTCTGGCTCTTACTCCAATTACCCCAACCACCTGTCTTCCAGTACATAAGAAAAATAACAGTGATATTAGCAAATGAAAAGTATTACATTTTCTTGTTTTCTTGACACTCTAGTTTCTGGGCTTGGTATTCCAGAGACCCAGAGTAATGCTCTGTGAACCTGGGTTGGAAATCCCACCATGGCAGATGGTGAAATTTGAATTCAATAAAATCTGGACTTAAAAGTCAGATGATGGCCATGAAGTCATTGCCAATTGTTGTTAAGATGAATCTGGTTCACTAATGTCCTTTTGGGAAGGAAATCTGCCACCCTTACGAGGTCTGGCCTACATGTGACTCCAAACCCACAGCAATGTGGTTGACTCTTAAATGCTCTCTGAACAAGGACAATTAGGGATGGGCAATAAATGCAGCTTAGCTAGTGACATCCACATCCTATGAACGAATAAAATATAAAGCTATGAGTCTCTGCTGAAGGTGCTCCTGACTGGCTTCATGGCCCCTTTGATAGTGACAGAAACACTGCAGCCAGCCCCAATGCCAGAGGCGGCCCGTGCACTGATGTAGGTGGCACATCCTGTACTGGGCTCCTTTAGTGCTCTGCAACCCAGTGGTCATCTGGCATGTGTATCTCATGCACTGGAGCAGCAAGGCAGCAGCCTACCTTCACATCAGCTTGCCTGTTGTGCTGAAATGGTTTTCTAATCACAGCAAGTTCCAGTGCAAAGCTCCATGTAACGTCCATCAGCAGGTGTAGGTTTACAATGCCATTGAGAGCAAAATCTGGGTCATTCATAGTTACGGTATTTATATTATATATACAGCTTGTATTAGTAAATTCTAAACCAAAAGTCAATATCTAGTTGCCTTGAAACTATGTTGTTGAATTTTTAAAATATTGCCTATATGTTAGTTCAAAGTTCTCTTGCAAATATCAAAAATGCAAATTAAAGACAACAAATGGACATTAATGCTGAATTTTATACTAATCACAACAAATTAAAAATATGTTAATGATTGCAGCATATAGCAGATATTTTTTAAACATTTTTTTGAAAAAGCTTTGGTAGTCCAAGATACCTTTAGTCAGATTTAATGATGGAAATCTATCAAACTTGTTCTATTATAGAAAAATCTCTCAGACAAAGGCCAGTGAGCAGTGCCCATGGTGACATGAAGCAGAGGTTTCCTCATCTTCCCAGTCTAACAGTAGGCAATGTCAGAGTGACTCCCTAATTACAAGAGAACTTGTAAAGTGGGACAGAGGACCCAGGAAGAGAATGAGATAGAAAAAAACTATCTGCGGGCAGGAAGGGGGTGGCATCACCAGCTCTGTTGGACATCTATGAGCAGTTATTTTTTAAGCTTAGTGAGCCCAGACTATAAAGTACTTCAACATTAATTGTCACATGGGCTTCTCCTGATTGTCTGAGGTAACTTTGGCAAAAAGTAAAACAGCAAAAGTCCAAAAGAAATGGCATAAGCAGCCATTTGCACAATTTCCCCTGGGGTTTTTGAAAATCCTACAATGACATTAGAACAGAGAAAACAGAGAAAAAGTCATACAAAAATTATTGCTATGCAATCTTTGAGTCAAAGGTGATGCTACAGAAGACTCATCCCAAACAGGTGCTCAAAAATGATTGAATACTTTTCTAGGAAATGCAGGATTGAGGAAAATGGGAATATTGAGGTCAAGAAAAAAGGCTCAGTCTTGTTGGACTGAACAGCCACTTTATATGTTCATAAACTACCTACATTCCTAATATCTTTGAAGTATACTTGAGCATGAATAGTAGAGTTGAGCATGGCTCCTTGAATAGTCATGATGCTGGGTGTTATATGAAGAAGAAACCATCTGAGGGCAGTGTGGTACCTGCATACTGCAGTTCAATTAGTCTGCATATCTCAATATTGCTATGAGGAAGTTTAACATCTCATCAAAATCTTAACAAGGGAAGCCACTGGGGCTTTCTATGATACCATGGCTGTGTAGCTTATGATATTTAACACAAGTTGCTAATGAAAATTCCAATGTTCAGTTAGAACACAGTGAGAAGCTCATTTACAAGTATATCGAAATTAAGAAAAAAAAGGTTCTGAAAATATTACTGCCTTATTTTGAGAATGTTCAGGAATTAAATTAGGTTAGGTATTTAGGAATATTACGTCATATTCAAGAAATTGAGGTATTTATTTTCAACTCATTTTCGATTTTTCCTTCTCATCCCTTAAGGAATAAAAAAAGACATAAAAAGTACTTATCGTTTAAAATGTACTGTTAAAAAGCAAGATTAAGTTTACCTCACAATAAAATGCAAACTATGCAAAAAGCAGCTATAATATCTATACTAACTTGATCTAGTTATCTGCTGTGTTGCTACTTCACTTGTATTTCTAATAGCAATTATGAAATTAATTCCAATTGGCTCCGTATTATGTCAGCAACAAGTTTAAGATGCCTTTATAAAACCACTGTTTTTTAGTTTAATTTGTAAGTTCAAAAATGCCAATTTGCCTCAAATAGCAGGACTCTACTTCAACAGGATTGTTATTTTCCTGACATATTCAAGATGAACCACTTTACAGTACAGTAGGACTGAAATACTGCAAGTCGTTTTTTTGCAGTGAGTGATATTGCAGTTCAGTGAGCTTTTGATTATACTGCTCTCTTATAAGGAGCTGTGAGGACTTGCAGTGGACAGCTGAAACAAGAAAATGACAAAGTGTGAATGTGCATGAAAATATATGAAACAAAATGACAGGACAAGAAGTCATGATAAAAAGAAAACCCTGTCAGGTCAAAATAAATAACACACCACTTAGAAACATGCTTCTACTCCCCTTATTTTTACATTCTCATTTTAGAATCATACTTTGGAAATGAATATCCCACTTAAACGAGAACTGCAAGGCTGTTTTACTTCCATTATTAACAAGCTTACAAATTGTCAGAATATTTGCCTTTGCAATGTGTTATTTCTAATTGTGAAACTTATTCACATTTTGTTAATTCAACCCCACCAACTTCTCCGCTTATCTCTGAGCTCTCTTTCCTATTGAAGGTCTTTGAGTATATATTTCAATGCTGATGTCTTTGGTCCCTATCACAGACTGCATACTCTGAAAACCAACTTCATCTCCGTCTAGTCACAGGCTCAGATTATTTGCAACCACAGGGTCCTATTCAACCCTTAGCAGTGCTTCCAACCCCATTTCCTCTCCACCACAAACTCGTTACTTCCACCACTAATATCATCGACTTTTTACATTAAAACCCTCCAATCACCCAGGAATGGTCAAAACTTTTACAGGACTGGAGTAAAAGTGATTTCTTTTAAGAAATTTACGAATGAACAACTTTTTTAAAAGCTTTTCCGCACATGCCATTGTTACTGTAAGGCTTTATTGATTCTGTACGGAGTATATACTGGGTGAATTGGCACAGAAGTGCCATAGGTTGGCATGGGAGCATGAGGGGCCTTGGAGCTAGGGAGAGAGACATGAGTTGGCATGGATGGAACATGGAGAGTGCGTATGGGGAGGGTGAGGAGTGATGTTCAGAGGGTGGTTGAATATTAATTAAAACAACTGTGACAAAGTCCCAGGGCATCAAGACGGGATTTTAATCAGCTTGCCTTGGCACTCAGCAATCCCTGTCACTGTCTACAAACTGTTTTTGGGGCAACGGGCCCAACTCCAGTTAGCACCAGCCCCCTCAGAATTTAAATCCTGCCTTTGCAGGCACCTTCTCCCGAGGTGGGCACGCTGAGCCAGGAAATCTCCTGACTCCTGTTACAATCCTCTAGGATGAGCATCCAGCCCATTAGGTCAGATGGCCAAAAGCTTGGTCAAGGAGGTAGATCTTATGGAGTCTCTTAAAGGAGAAATAAAAAGTAGGGAAGCAGAGAGGTGCAGGGAGGGGATTCCAGAACTTAGGGCCTAGGCAACTGAAGGTGCTTCCACCAATGATGCAACATTTAAAATCAGGGATGCCCAAGAAGCCAGAATTGGAGGAGCATAGATATCTCGGAGGGTTGCAGGGCTGGATGTTATTAGCTATATGGGGTGGGCTGAGGCCATGGAGGGATTTGAAAACAAGGATGAGAATTTTAAAGTCAAGACGATCCTTGACTGTGAGCCAATGTAGGTCAGCGAGCACAGGGGTGTTAGGGGAAAGGGATGTAATATTTTAAAGCCTTGTCCCTAAAGTCTTCATCCCATTCCCTGCAGTAGGTTTTGGACCCCAGCAAACTATCTAGAGAGTTGCTTCTAAGGCTATCTTTTCTACCAGCACTTGTTAACACTTGCTTGTATTTTCACCCTTGTGCTCTCACTGTCTACAGTACATGGGATGTCAGTTTCTGATCTCATGTTTGTAAGGGTGAGACTGATGGCATAACTTTTGGAGACTGTCCACCTCAATACCTTCTGTAGCAGCAGAGATGTGGCAACTCTGCACATCATCAACTTGTCAAACAGACTAAAAGAAAATCAGTATATGGAGGGGAAGAATTGTTAATTTCCAAAGAACTCTACATTCATGCTCACCTCATTGCATGTCCTGCCTCTGCCAACAATGCCAATGACAAGTTCCTCCATTGGAAGGAGCACTTTCACTGACATCAGCCCTGCTCCAGCTCTTGCTATCTCCTTATAGCTGCATGTTAGATCATTTTGCAAAAAGATTGAAGTGGGTTTGAGTATGGGCCTTGTTCCAGAGTTGGGCAAATAGGTGAGGAAGCTTAGTATAAATGCTGAATTTAAGAAAAACAGGTGTAGGCAAGAAGGGAAAACAGTCACAAGAGCAGATGTTGAGTGTGAAAGTGGAAATAGAAGGAGGTGCAGTGAAGCACTTGCTGTGTTTGGATGAGAGGCACAAGAGACAAGGAGGTATATGAATGGTATGGTGCAGCTAAAGTATGATGGCGCAGAGCTGAGCAGAATATCAGAGATATGGCTGGGACTCTTACCTTAGCTGTTTTGCTGAAGTCATTGAATTCTTTCCAGAATTTCTCCCAGGCCCCGGGAGCAAGACTGCTCGCATGGAAGTTGGCAGCCACCCCTTGACATTGTCACTGCCTATTTCCTGAGGCAACTGGCCCCTATCCTGATGTTGACTCGCTCAACAAGCACCTCCACTAACCACCTGAAAACCTGGAGGCCCTGGTTGAGGTTGCCTTCCCCTCCAAGCTTGGAAAACCAGCTGCGATGCTGTATGTTCAAAAAGTGGACCTCCCCTTTAAGAGATACAGGTTGCTTTTAAATAGAGTCAGCTCCGCTAGAATCCCCACACCAACAATGGGTGAGCTACGTAGCTGTATCATGAAGATTGCTCACCTTGACTATTAAAATGAGGTTCAACTCTAGAAATGATGCAGTCTTCTGTCTAATAATATCAAGCAGCCATAACAAATGAAATAAAAACAGAAAATGCTGGAAAAACACCGCAGGTCTGGCAGCATCTGTGGAGTGGGAAACAGAGTTAATGTTTTGAGTCCGTATGATTCTTCTTCAGAGCTCTCAATGTTAACGTTGTTTCTCGCTCCACAGATGCTGCCAGACCTGCTGAGTTTTTCAGCATTTTCTGTTTTTATTTCAGATTTTCAGCTTCTACAATATTTTGCTTTTAGCCATAACAAGTGCCCTGTCCACCTGGATACATACATTATAATGAAAATCACCACTCATTTAAAGCATTGTCATATTAAAAATTTAATTTGATATGATGACTTACCCTGCTGCAAAATTCCACTCCAGAACATTTTAGATGCTGTAACATAAATGTTACCACAATTGCAGTTATGAAATTATTCCTTTCTTAATATATAAAAAAAACACGCTTCTTCTGAACACAACTTGTTCTGATCACTCTCTTCCAGAATTAACAGAAAAAAAACCATGGGCTAGATGGGCTGGGAGGCAGGGAGTCTCGCAATATGCCGTCAGAAGGAGAGTGGGATGTCTCCCTGCTGCCATGGCATATTGCCAGTGGCGGGAACCTTAGTGGTGCAGCTGCCTACCCAGCAGCCAGTCAAACCACTTAATGGCCCAATTAAGAGCCACTGCCCACCCCTGCGGGCATTTTGCCTGTGTTGATGCTGCTGAGACTGTCAGCCCTCCATTGGATGATGGCCTGTTAATTGGCCATTTTTGGAATCCTGCCACCTAGCAAAGTGGGGTCGGCTCCCACTTTTGTTCCTGATGGCAGAACTTCAGCCTCCTCAGAGAAATGCCAAACTATGAGTAATGTTTTCACCTTTGTGTGTATTTATACTGGAATTTAATATTTCTGCAAATTGAGAGTATACATTTGTTGTCAGTCCCAATCTAACTCAGGAGAGGAATAGTATTAGACTCCTGGAGGAAGCAGGATTAACACTTACGTTCGATTTTTCAGGTAGTATAACTCCAGTAAAGAAAGGGTTTGTATCTATATAGAACCGTCCACTAATTCGGATTATCCAAAAGCACTTGACAGTCACTGAAGTGCCTCTGAAATGCAGTCGATGTTATAATATAGAGGATGAAGCAGCTAATTTTGCTCAGCAAGGTCCCACAAACAGTGATATGAAAATGAAAAAAGTAATTTGATTTGAGTGATATTAGGTGAGGAATACATATATAAGTATTCCAGGAGAACTCACCGCCTCTTCTTCAAAAGCGTCATGGGATCTTGGATTAACATCTCATGCTAAAGATGACACTTCAAGCATTGCAACATCACTCACTATTGCATTGAGTGTCAGCCTAGTCTTTGGAGTGGGACTTTCTGTATCAGAGGCAAGAGTGCTGCTACAGAGCCAAAGCTGTCACTTAAAATGTCAAAATGTATGATGTCTAATCTAGTTTAAAAATTGTTCAGTCAGTCCTGAAAACTTTAAAATCTTACCGAGTGTGCATTAACAGTATTGAAAACATGATTGTTCCTTTGCATGCACTTAAGATGTATAAACTTCGAGAATCGAGAGCTGAGCTCCACATGTTCACTTATATAGGTATGCATGCACAGAATTGACTCCATGCTGGGAAATTGTAAATAAGAGTGAGCTAGATGCCAGGCAATGCAATTGAAAAATCCTCTGCTTGAGCCTGTACATTAGCAACAGTCTCAGCACTTACAATAGACACTTATCACGGGCTCCTATCTATAATGAGACATGGGCAAATGGTGCCAACCACCGAAGTCAATTGAAACACATTAAGCACATTAACTATTTGGGGCAATTCCATGAACTTTTCCTACCTCATTATCACATTTGCATTCAAATTCCTCCATGGTTCGATCTTTGCCTGTGTCCATTTTAAATATGGGTCTCAGCAACTCTTACTAGGTAGCCTTGATGGTAGGCAGGATTGTTGAATTTTCTAATTCGTCAGACAGTCTTTTCCTCAATATTCTTCCTCTAAAGTCAATGGAAATCAGGGGGAAAACACTCCACTGGTTGGAATCATACCTAATAAAAAGGAAGATTGTTGTGGTTGTTGGAGGTCAATCCCAGTCCTAAGACATCAGTGCAGGAGTTCCTCAGGCCAACCATCTTCAGCTGCTTCATCAATGGCCTTTCTTCCATCATAAGGTCAGAAGGGGGAATGTTCACTGATAATTGCACAATGTTCAGCACCATTCACGATTCCTCAGACACTGAAGCAGTCCATGTCCAAATGCAGCAAGGCCTGGACAACATTCAGGCTTGGGCTGATAAGTGGCAAGTAACATTTGTGCCACACAAATGCCAGGCCAACAAGAGTGAATCTAAATATCTCCTCTTGACATTCAATGGCATTACCATCACTGAATCCCCCACTCTCAACTTCCTAGGAGTTACCATTGACCAGAAACAGAACTGGACTAGCCATATAAATACTGTGGCTACAAGAGTAGGTCAGAGGCCGGGAATGCTGCGGTGAGTAACTCATCTCCTGACTCCCCAAAGCCTGACCACCATGTACAAGGCACAAGTCAGGAGTGTGATGGAATAATCTCTAATTGCCTTAATGAGTGCAGCTCCCACAACACTCAAGACATTTGATACCATTAAAGACAAAGCAGCCCATCTGATTGGCATCCCATCCATCAATTTAAACATTCGGTCCCTGCATGGCCAATGCACAGTGGCAGCAAGATGCGCTGCAGCAACTCGCCAAGTTTCTAATGAAAGCACCTTCCAAACCTGTGAGCTCTACCACCTAGAAGGACAAGGGTAGCAGATGCATGAGAACACCACCACCTGCAAGTTCCCCTCCAAGTGACATATCATCCTGACTTGGAACTATATAACCTTCCTTCACTGTTGCTGATCAAAATCCTGGAACTCCCTCCCTAACAGTACTATGGGTGTACTTTCATCACATGGACTGCAGCGCTTCAAGAAGGTGGCTCACCACCACTGTCTCAAGGGCAATTAGGGATGGGCAATAAATGCTGGCCTAGCCAGTGATGTCCACATCCCAAGAAAGAATACAAAAAAAATGTTGGAGATAATCAGAATGGTCAGTTCTGGAGGGGGAAGGACAAACACAGGGCAATGAGAATATCTTTAGAGAGAATCTTGCTTCCTGTTCTCTGCTCTTAGTCCTCCATTTTGAGGATGGTCATTTCAATCCTGGTCTCAGATATTCCCTGTTTGCTCCTATGTCTCTAAAAACTGGCACACCATCCAACCTATAGCGCTGGTTAATTATGTTAGCCCCAGTGCTCCAGCCAGATGTGGTGGGAACTGTATTGGTCTCAGACCAGTAACTAGGGTACAAACACAAAAGTGTGTTAATCAATCTACCTAAAAGATTTTAACCATAATGACCAGAAAAACTCTGGAAAATGTTGCAAGGTGGTTAAAATAGAAATATTGACAACTTCTGTTTGCTACTGGGCACGTTAATTCAAATAATATTTTGTTAACTTTTTTCTTTATCTTTTCCATGTACAATGGCACCAGGAGCTCATTTTTTCCCCTGCTTTATATCCAGCAGCTCACGTGCTGGATTGTTTCCGTAACAATAGTGTTATACTTTTTTGAGTAAATCAACCAAACAAATAAACTAATTAACTAAAGAACCAACCTTTAAAGGACCAAAACTTGAAACTTAATGTAACATTCCCAGGGCTGATAATGCACTCCAACCCCTGCAGCACCCACCAGAAATATATCAAGTGTACCGGAGGACACCGTGTGCTCCCTCTCCAGGGACACCCGAGTGCAGGTGTAACCATGGAAAAGGAGCAGATAGTGGAGTTGAACAATAGTAGCTTTATATGTGGGCATATCGTTAATCAGACTCACAACTTCCTACAGGAGAACTTGTAAACTTTGATGTGCATGAGCAAGGTGGAGAGAAGGGGGATGTCCATATTGCAAGCGATACAAGTACCCTGTTGTTCCACTATTCAGAGTTCAGAGATTGCTGGAATATGTTTACTTCAGTGACAGAAAATGGGCCAATCAGAGATCCTTGCAAATGTGCTAATTACACACGTTTCAAAAAAGTTGTCACCTAATTAGTCAAGTGCAAATGCGAGGTGAGAAAAAACATTTTCACACAGCGAGTGGTTAGGGTTTGGAATGCACTGCCTGGAAGTGTGGTGGAGGCAGGTTCAATTGAAGCATTCAAGAGGGCATTGGATGATTATCTAGAGTTGCTAGAGTTCTTTGAAGATATGACAAGCAAAGTGGATAATGGGGATCCTGTAGATGTAGTATATCTGGACTTCCAGAAGGCCTTTGATAAGGTGCAGTACAAAAGATTAATATACAAGATAAGATCACATGGAGTTAAGGGTAATATATTAGCTTGGATAAGGGATTGGCTAACCAATAGAAAGCAGAGAGTGGGGATAAATGGATTTTTGTCTGGATGGCAAGCTGTAACTAGTGGGGTGCCGCAGGGTTCAGTCCTTGGGCCCCAACTATTTACAATCTATATTAATGACTTGGATTCAGGGATAGAAGGTACTATAGCTGAATTTGCAGATGACACCAAAATAGGTGAGAAAGTAAGTTGTAATGTAGAAATACAAAATTTACAAATGGATATGGACAGATTAGGTAAATGGGCCAAAATTTGGCAGATGGAGTTTAACATGGATAAGTGTGAGGTTATCCATTTTGGTCAGAAGAATAAAAAGGCGACTTATTATTTAAATGGACAGAAATTCAGAATGCTTCAGTGCAGAGGGATCTGGGTGTCCTTGTGCATGAATCGCTGAAAGCTAGTATGCAGGTACAGCAGGTAATAAGGAAGGCTAATGGAATTTTGGCATTTATTGCTAAAGGAATAGAGTATAAAAATAGGGAAGTGTTGTTGCAACTGTACAAGACATTGGTGAGACCGCACCTGAAATACTGTGCACAGCTTTGGTCCCCTTATTTGAGGAAGGATGTAGTTGCATTGGAGGCGGTTCAGAGGAGGTTCATTAGATTGATTTCAGAGATGCGGGGCTTGTCTTATGAGGAGAGATTGAGCAGTTTAGGCCTATACTCGCTAGAGTTTAGAAGGATGAGAGGGGATCTAATTAAGGTATATAAGATGCTAAAGGGGGTAGACAAAGTAGACATGGAGCTAATGTTTCCCCTCATGGGGCATTCTAGAATGAGAGGCCATAGTTTTAGGCTAAGAGGTGGTAGATTTAAATCAGAGATGAGGGGGAATTACTTTTCTCAAAGGGTGGTGAATCTGTGGAATTCACTACCTCAGAGTGCAGTGGATGCCGGGACGCTGAATAAATTTAAGGAGCAGATAGACAGATTTTTAATTAGTAATGGGTTGAAAGGCTATGGGGAACGGGCGGGAAATTGGAGTTGAGGCCGAAATGAGATCAGCCATGATCATAATGAATGGCGGGGCAGGCTCAAGGGGCTGAATTGCCTACTTCTGCTCCTGGTTCTTATGTAATGTAAATAGAAGCAATATGCAGGGTTATAGGGAAAAGGCAGAAGATTGGCACTAAGTTAAAATGTTCAGAGAGCCGGTGCAGACATGATGGGCCAAATTGTCTCCTTCTACACCTTAACAATTTTGTGATTCTGTGATTCTGTGAAGTAGTGGCTGGGGGTATATATCTAAGTCTGAAAAGCAGGAAACTGAATGACATTAGCTGAGCTGTGAATTCGTATAGACCAGCTCACCAGCACAGCTATTCTAGATTTTCCAAAAAGGATTTAAAGATCTTACAATACCATTCCAATGTATTTGTTACAATGTACCCAATAAACTGCCTAGTTATGAAATCAAAAACAAAGAGGATTAGCTATATTTTCTGGAATTATTTTCAATGATTTATTTAAATAAAGGGAGAATGAATTACGGAGCTGATCAGAATATGGTACAAGAGACTAAGGTGGGTAACAGACCTTTCAAATAGCTCGTGCCTTATATGTTTTGAAATGCCCACAAACACACTAAACTAAAACTACTCAGAAGGAGGTGATTGGCCTCTGGTTGAGCTCTGAAGCTTTAAGATTATTTTCCTGTCTCTCACTATTTCTAAACACTATCCTTGCTGTAATATTACTGGAAAGAATACTTCTAAAGAACATTTAAAAAAAAAATTGTGCCTCCTCTCCTGAAGTCATCAAAGTTGATCTTAATTTGCTGAAATTTATAGTATGAGTATGTTAACTGCATCAACACCGACTCTGACTACTGCCACTTTTACAGGGACCTATCATTGCAACAGATAGCCTTACCTCCTACCCACCAGCATCAATTGGTGTGAGAGGCAAATTAGTAGGTTCACCCAGTGCTCGCCCAACTCTAGGAAATGAGCTAACGTCAAGCCCATGTGAAAATTATTCATAAGGTCTACAGTGGAATGACTAGAGCAAGGGATCAGGAGAACTTGACTCCCCAGTGTCAACAGGCTACATTACCATGAAGGTGCAACAAATAAGTCTATTCCTGTCTACATACATGTATTTGCACTTCCCAACAAGAACCAATGGATAATGGTTAGCCGTGAGATCTTTCCCAGCCCAGTGCTACTGAAGCCAATTGAAGTGCTCCCACCACCATTTTGACTGAGGTCAGTTAACCTGGCGCACACCAGCAATTGAACTTGGGATCTATCAGATCTAAAGGGCTCAGTATTGAATGAAGCAACAAATTTACCCAACACGAGGTAGCTCCAAAGCAATTATTATGAGTTGCGCTCAAGACTGTAGTGAGCAATTAAAGGTGTGTGCACACTTTTTTTGCTGTGTTACCCTCCTATTCTGTATATTATTTCTAGAACTTAAGCACAGGCACCAAATTTGAGATTACAGCAATACATGGGGCCAGAATTATTAGCTGAGTGGGCAGGCACGTGCCGGACCACTTGAGTGTAAAATAGCACATGATGATGTCAGGTGAACATCCCAACGTCGCCATGCACTGGCGCAATATTTGGGTCAGCGGGCGTGCGCTAAACTCGGAAGCGTGCCCGCCAACAATTAAAAGGGCTATTAAGCCCATTAATGGTGCAATTGACAGGGATTTTTCGCTGCCCGTCCAACGTTACGGTTGGTGGGTGGGCAAATCGGCCAGGCGGCCTTTGCATTTTTCAGGAAACCTCATCCAAGGGCAGGATGAGGTTTCCTTTATTAAATTTAATAAATAAAAATCTATGCACAGAATTTTTATAATATCTTTGCTTAGGTGACTGCCTGTGCTATGTGGACATTTTTTTCCAGATTTAAAAATCTTTATTTGATACTTTTGAAGTCTTCGGCTCCCTGAGGCAGCTCTCTGCCTTCAAGGAGCTTCCTGTGTGCACTCCCCTGTGCCCACGCTGACTTCAGTGCATGCCCTCCTCCTGCCCCCACCGCAGGCAGAGCTGACCATATCAGCACGTGCTTCACGCTGGTTGGACGTTAATTGGCCAGCCAGCATGAAATCGTGGTTGGGGGCCGACCGCGAGTGGTAATCCGTTCTCCATTCACTTCCGGGCCCACCAATCTCACCCACACGCCGACCTAGAAGTCCTGCCCATGGTGTTTTCTATCATCTTGATCAGTGTAAGAAAGAGTGATGATGGATAAGTAATGTTCCAAATCCTTCATTATTCTCACCAAGCCAATACTGTGATAAATTTGTATGGAATATATACACCCCATCTTGTCTTGCCTATGGTCATGCTTTAAGGCTTTAAATATTGTTTACTAATCCTTGCTATTTGTTGTGAACTGAAATGTGAATGCACTTACTGCAGCTGTATGGTGTTTACTTAAATTGATTTATTTAGTCTTTGGGGTAACTTCAAACGCAACTGGTTAATTTAGTGAAGGCTTTAATGCCATGAGATATTCATTTATTGGCTCTTAACCTTCAGGTGAGAGCGATTAAGGAAATTCCTTAGGGAACTCACAACTTGCCATCCACGAAAAGGAAAGCACACAAGTATGACATTAACACCTGTACTGCCTAGTGGCAGAAGTCTGAAGGATGTTTCAGTAGCTTAATGAAGAAAGCGAATGGGTGCCATAAGGAGCAGTCCTAGGGCCTCAATTATTTACTACCTATATTAAAGATTTGAAGCAGGGAGCAGAGTGTAATATATCCAAATTTGCTGATGATACAAAAATAGGTGGGAGGGCATGTTGTGATGAGGACATAAAGAACCTGCAAGAGCATATAGATAGGTTGAGTGACTAGGCAAAAACTTGGCAGATAGAGTTTAATGTAGGAAAGTGTGAGGTCATGCACTTTGATAGGAAGAATCAAAAGGCAGACTATTATTTAAATGGAGACAGACTCCATAAAGTGCAGCACAGAGGGATCTGGATGTCCTCGTGCACGAAAAACAAAAAGTTAGCACGTGTGTACAGCAAGTAATTAAGAAGGCAAATGAAATTTTTGCCTGCATTGCTAAGGGGTTGGAGTTTAAAAATAACAAAGTCTTGTTACAACTGTACAGGGTATTGGTGAGGCCACATCTGGAGTACTGTGTACAGTTTTGGTCTCCGAATTTAAGAAAGGGTATACTGGCATTTCACTAGAGATTCACTAGGCTGATTCCCGGGATGAAGGGGGTTGACTTATCAAGAACAGCTAAACAGGTTAGGCCTTTATTCATTAGAATTCAGAGGAATGAGGGGTGATCTTATTGAAACGTGCAAGATTCTGAGGGGGCTTGACAGGGTAGATGTTGAGAGGTTTCCACTAGTGGGGGAATCTCGAACTAGGGGACATAGTTATAGAATAAGGGGGCACTCATTTAAAACTGAGATGTGAGGGAATTTCTTCTCTTGGGGGTAGTGAATGTCTGGAATTCTCTGCCTCAGAGAGTTGTGAAGGCTAGATCACTGAAAGTATTTAAAGAAGAGCTAGGTAGATTTTTGAAATATCAGGGAATTGAGCGTTATGAGGAGCTGGTACGAAAGAGGAGTTGAGACCTGGGACACATCAGCCATGGGCCAGAATTTTCCCATCGGCAATTTGGGGGCGGGACCCGCTCGCTGACGGGAAAATGACGCGGGATGATGTCAGGAGGAACCCCCGACGTCATCCCAGTCCAATTAAATTTTTGGGAAGGCGGGCGGACAGCGCAATCAGCTGTCCACCCGCTGACCTGTCAATGGCCAATTGAAGCCATTGACAGGATAATTAAGATCATTAAAGACCTGCCCGTCCAACCTTAAGGCTGGCGAGCAGGCCAGGAGCCCCAGCGGGCTTCTGATAAAACATGAAACCTCATCCACTGGCGGGATGAGGTTTCATGTTTGTGTTTAAAAACTTTAATAAAGTTTCAGTGCTCCTTATTAACATGTCCCATTTCGTGTGACATTTTCACATGAGGGGGACATGTTAATAATGTTTTTATTTTTCTATTTTTAGAGTTTTTTAACATAGCGTTTCCTGTCGGGCAGGCCGCTGGGTGGGCCTTAATTAGCCCGCTCACTCAAAATGGCAGCCGGCCCCGTTTCGGCAGCGGGGGTCAGCTGCCCGCCCGCCGCCGAGCCGGTGGGGCCCGCCCACCCACCCACCAAGGGCAAAATTCTGCCCATGATCTTATTGAATGGCAGGACAGGCTTGAGGGGTCGAATGGTCTACTCCTGCTCCTATTTCTTATGTTCTTATGTAAAGCGAGGAGACACTGGGATTTACTTTTGCATTATAAGCAGAACTATCACAGAAAAAAATTAACTAGATTGCAGCAGAAGAATTAGCCTTTAAAGATTAATTGCTATACAACACTGCACTCTTCAATTTTAGCACAAACAGAAAGAACAAGTGGCACAATGCAGAACAAAGCCGAGTCATACATCTAACTCTTAATTTGAAGCATTATTAGTAGTCTCCACATTAATTCTGGATTTAAATAGGATTGCATTACAATATGCAAAATTAGGCAAAGTTAATAAGTCTTAGGTCCTGAAATTAATCAACAATTTCATGAACTGGATAATATGTAATTTCTAGTAAATGAACAAATGTCGAATTCAGCAGTTTTGTTACAACAGAGTTGAAATGATACTGCAATTTATTTTCATAGAGAGTAACTGGGTGTAATATAATGATGTGCAATGCCCAAGCAAACCTGCTTACTTACATAAAGTTTCAAATTTGTGGAGTGATATACAACATGTAGCAATTTGGAAGAAGTATTCTAAGTGCTCAACTAATGTACTCTTGATCAGTCTTATTCTGATTCAATTTCCTTTTCTATCTGGTCATTCCACACACCACACTTCAGCCCTGCAAAAATGTATGTGTCCTTCTCTGTGCCAGATTTTCATCTTGAGCCAGGGAAACATGAGCCTGGCTCTTTTTTGGCTTCTACACTTTTGAATGCATATAGTACTTTCTGGGGAAAGTACTGCAATGTATGCCAAGACTTACACAATGGTGGTCAATGTAATTGTCAACTCACCTTTGCAGGATATTGATCTATGCATTATAAGCTATCTACATTACAGGACAGTGACATTTGAAGGCATCAAAATTTGTAACACTTACGTTGTTCCAGACCCAGCAGCAAACTTCCCCCAGTGGTCTCAAATTCTTAAACCTGGGGGGGTTTTTTTAGGGCTTCCAAAACCCACAGCAGCACACAAAAGTAGTATGGCGAAGAGAATTCAAATCTCCTATGATCTGCAAAATGGCGACCATGACAACAGAAGAGATGTGTATGGCATTCACATTTAAGGCCTTTCTGACCTGTGAAAAGGCTACACAAAAGTAGCATGAGGTCAGAAGGCTGCATAAATTGGAATATGCAGCCAAAACCCATAAATATTTTACTTTCCTGATCTATTTCCACCTTCATGCCCTTCATGCTTCTCCATCCCAGTATTTATTTTAACTGTTTAGTAACTCCAGAGGAATAGGGGAAGAGTCGCTGTCAAACTAAGTAAGCAGAGTTCAACACAAAGTCAAATTAGGTAGAATATGCAGCTCTCACAAAGTTGCTCTGAGGAAGATTCAATATGCACTTTTAAACTTGATTTACGATCCAAGTTTACTATTGGTGCAAATCAGTTTTGGCTTACTCTCAACACTAAATTTAAAGAGCCTTAAAGCTTCAATAATTCTTGTTTTGTAAAGTAATGTAAACAGACCACTGATCACTTGATCTTCTCCAGTTTTGATACTGAGTAATCAATCATCTCTGAAAAATTTCATTTGTTTTCAGTTTTAATTTTGAGTTATTTTTACTTTGAGAATAAAGCTTATTTAATATTGTTATGTTTACTCTTTTGCGTGTTAGTCATTTGAATAATGCTTCTCAGTGATATGACAGTTCAGCCCATCTGGTCCCTGCCAGTGTTTAAGCTGCCTCCTCCCACCCTAATTCATCTAATCCGAACAGCATTACTTTCTATTTCTTCCCCTCTTGTGTTTACCTACCCTGCTACTACCCATCACCCAACCCCCACCTCCTAACCACCACCACCTTGAATGCATCTATGCTGTAAAAAAGAGCCTTTACAAACAGAAGAAGCAAGGATGTAGGAACCATGGTCCAGACTGACAAACATCTAGGAAAGAGAGGGCAGACAATAAGAGAATAGTCCATACAAATCTAAAACAGTGAACATGTTCAGGTCCCATAGGATAAGAGAATAACATTTGTGAAAAGTGAGAAAGATGAAATACTCTGAGGCAAATGTGAAAGACCACTGTTTCTTCCTGAGTGAAGATGCAAAGAGTGTCATTCTTAATGAGATGCATGCTTGGCAAGTGAGAATGGCAGCTTTTCCTCTAAGGCAGACCCTTAATGAGCAAGTGCTTTTCTGGTCACTTACAAGCTTAAAGTGTTTCACAAGAGCACTTAAAATACATGGACACTGTTTGTGGTATGACTGACACTTAAAGTTGCTCCAGTCTGTCAATATGCTTATTCCCTTTGAAATAACAGAATCAAAATAGACTGTGTATCAAAATCCTGTTTTCAGGCATCTTAATTCTAAAATGTCTTCAAGCAAGTGGGTGACATTGATTTTTTTTACACTCGCTGGTCTCTGTCATGTCACTGAGAAGCATTATTCAAATGACTAGCATGCAAAAGAGTAAACATAACAATATTAAATAAGTTTTATTCTCAAAGTAAAAATAATTCAAAATTAAAACTGAAAAATGAAATTTTTCAGAGATGATTGATTACTTAGTATCAAAACTGGAGAAGATCAAGTAATCAGTGGTCTGTTTACATTACTTTACAAAACAAGAATTATTGAAGCTTTCAGGCTCTTCAAATTTAGTGTTGAGAGTACGTCAAAACTGATTTGCACCAATACTAAACTTGGATCGTAAATCAAGTTTAAAAGTGTATATTGAATTTCCCTCAGAGCAACTTTGTGAGAGCTCTCTTTCAGAGTCAGGCAGGCTCTGATGCTAGATTCAGGCTGAAAATCTATAATAACTAGTTTGCAATAACTTTACAGTTGGAGTGTCAGTACACCCTTGGGCTTCCAAAATCATGCATTGGGAATTGAATAAGCTGCAATAAATTTTGACACGGCCTTCAAATCAAAATTACAGCAGTATTTAATAAGTGCACCCATCTATACTAAAGAGTAAAATATCAATAAAGAACTGAATCTCAAAGGTATGGGGAATGAGATCAGTGATGGACAAATAATTTTCTTTAGATGTATTAGTTAGGCAAAAGGGCAGCAAGGTGTCAGAACACAACAGGAAATATCCTAGGATCCTGAACAAGATCAGTGAGGAAATTGCTAAAGCCCTGGTAATTATACAGGTAATTTTAAGCGAGCCACCCACCCCCCAGCAAAGTCTCCCACCTGCTGCCTAATCCCAGCATCCCCCCACCCTCCACACAGCAGGAAATGAGGGTTGCAGCACTAGTAACGGCACTGAGTTTTCTCAAAGGAGGGAAAGGGAATTGTAGTGGCCTTCTCTTCCTTCAGTCCATTCACCTTGATCTGATCCTTGAGTCCCTTCAGCTCCTCTAAAGTTCTTTGCTTTCCCTCGTAGAGCTTTGCCACTGGTTTTACACTTGACTTCAATGGATTGCAAAATGACATGAGGATTAAAAAGCAAAGCTGAACATTCAGTTTCCAGTTAAACAAGTTAAAATGTAAGCACTGATTACATTTCAGCCATCTATTGATTGTGGATGTATGCTGGGAGGCTAGAGAGTGAACACTTTTTAAAAGGAGGCAGAGATAATCCAGAGAAAACTTCAGAATTTTTTGATGAAATTACCACATAGCTAGATAAAGAGGATGCAGCAACACATATTTCCAAAGCAATGGTCATACTTAATAAACCTCAAATTCTTTGAAGAGATAACAGACATGGAACATGTCAATCGATGTGGTGTACATAGACCCCAAGATAGTTTTGAAAAGGCTCAAAGATTACTATCCAGAAGTTAAAAACAGTTCGGATCAGTACTTATTTCCCAGATTTTACTGGTGTTCCATTTTAAGATATACAAGACCAGTTCAGACCAGTACTCTTATTCCCCAGTTTTTACTGGGTTTTTTTTCTCTTCTGGGTAGGAATAGCTAAAGGCTATGGAATTGGGGGGAGGATAAGAAAACTGGATTAAAAATTACTTGGAAGATAGAAAACAGAATCTTGGGTGTGAGATTATTTTCAGGATCTAGTGTCACATTGCTAGAGTTTCTCAATTTGATGTAGAATAACTGTTTTAAAATTAACTTTTTGCAAGGCCCATAAGTTTAATATTTGTTATGGAGAATATGTTTTACATTTATTGAAGGTATCCTGGACGTGGGGAGGGGTGAAATTAATCCCATTGTGCACTTGAGTGTGATTATGAAGAACAATGATGGAAAATGAGAGTGGCGAGATCTTCTACCGCACAAACCAAAATTTCTCTCTGTTCCCCACAACTGGTACCATAACTAACCATTGATGTTCTATTGATCACATGCAAATAGCAGCAGTAAGGAAGGCAGTGGGCTGCAGGTTAAGGGCTTAACAGATTTCCCTCCGATTCTATCCCAGTGAACAGTAGTTCTTGTGTTAGCCATATGGATGCTGCAAGTTGAGGGATGTAATAGTAAAAGGGATGCAGTAGCAAGTTCACTCAAAGAGGGAGAGAGATTTGTAATAGCCTCTCTTCTTCTATTCAGTCCATTCATCTTGATCTGATCCTTGGGGTCACTCAGCCACTTTAAAGACCTTTGCTATAGCTCCACAAGAGATAGCAATGTCTTTGTTGAAGAACCAGCAGAGTTAAAGGCAAAATACTGTGGATGCTGGAAATCTAGAACCAAAACAAAAATACCTGGAAAAACTCAGCAGGTCTGACAGCATCTGCGGAGAGGAATACAGTTGACGTTTCGAGTCCATATGACCCTTCATCAGAATTAAGAAATATAGAAATATAACCAGCAGAGTTCCTTTGTTGAGCTAGTAACCCCACTCTTGACAATGGGCACCACAGCGGAAACCTGCCAGACATATTTAGGGAAAACCATGGAAAAGGGACAGAGCTGAGACAGATATAAAGGAGTTGGTGTAAGTTCTGGAACGCTACCCTGAAGTGAAAAAGTCTCACCTACCATATTTAACATTAACAATGAACTTTGGTGGATATAACTAATGGCTGGCATAACTAATCATTTGTTTTATCAGAGGCAACCTTTAATAAAATAACAAGGCTCCTAAGAAAAATCCTTAAGTATTCTCCTGTAATGTTTTTCCAACTTCATACAGCTAGTCCAACATACTTTCTTCTCAGTTTTCTATCCAGTGGCATCCTTTTCCATGAGTTCCATGATTCCTGAGATGAAGGGGTTGATTTATGAGGAAAAAGTTGAGGGATTGGACTTATACGCTTTGGAGTTTAGAAGAATGAGAGGTGATCTTATTGAAACAGATAAGATTCTGAGGGGGCTTGATAGGATAGACACTGAGAGAATGTTTCTCATACTGGGGAAATCTAGAAGCAGGGGCACAGTTTAAAAATAAAAAGGTCTCCCATTTAAGATGGAAATGAGGAGGAATTTCTCCTCTCAGGGGGCCATTAATCTTTGGAATTCTCTGTTCCAGAGTTCAGTGGAGGCTGGACCATTAAATATATTTAAGGCTGTGTTAGACAGATTCTTAACCTGAAAAGGATCCAGGGTTATGCAAGGGCAGGCAGGAAAGTGGAGTTAAGGCCGCAATCTGTTCAGTCATGATCTAATTGAATGGCCATGCAGGTTTAAGAGATTGAATGGTCTACTCCTAGTCCTACTTCTTATGTCATTTGGGTTCCCCACCTAAAGTCTTCAATGATAATACTGATCCTTGGCAAAAAAGTTACTGAAAATCCAAATGTTGGTAGTGCACAAGTACATGCACAGGGTTTTGCTTTCCCCTACTTTGGGAGAAATGTGTAAATAAATATCAGACTTATTCTGCCAAACCAGCTTAAGCCTATGAGTTTAATCAAATAAAAAAACTCATTTGCAGATATATACACCATCAACATGCAAGTGTCACATGAGTAGCTTTAAATCCCATGAGTCTAATTTATTCATGGTAATGTTCTTGCTCAAAAGCTGACAGATATTAAATTAAGATATTTTCAAATTACTTAATTATGTGGACATTTTTACCATAATACTATTTTCAGCTGCTTCATGTTTCTATGGTACAGAGTACACCAACATGCCAGAACCTGCCCCTGAAGATTTTTCATCAGCCTATGCAAAATGGATTTCAGAAATCTAATGTACTGAGAATAAACTATTAACCAATTCACACACATTGGAATGCAAATATTATATCTGGCCATACAATGCAGAATTATAACTCTCACACCCTGTTGACCACAGAAAAGGATAAATGTAATCCACTTTCAGTTGCAACTAATCATAGACAAAGGGCTGGAGTTTTGAAATAAAAACAGTTAAGTGCTGGAAAAACTCAGCAGGTCTGGCAGCATCTGCGGAGTGAGAAACAGAATTAACGTTTTGAGTCCAATATGATTCTTCAAGACTCTTCCAGCACTTTAGGTTTTTACTTCAGATTTCCAACATCCACAGTAATTTGTTTTTATTTTAGGGCTAGATTTTGGTCATTCCTAGTCAGTATATGGAAAATCTATCCCATACACAGCAGTAAGAAACAACAAAATAGTAAAAAGTATAATACTAGGTTTAAATACTGTGTAAAATTTTTAAAACAAAAATACAGCCCAAAATCTTTGTAGTTCTTTCCAGTATCCTCTGGGTCTCTAATAAATATCATGTGGGAAATAATTCAACAGAATCCCCTCTATGCTACTTCATGTGGTATAGGTTGTGTGAAGCAGAATTGTGGAAAAAAATTACATTGGCTTATCTTTCTTCAGTGTAAAGGAAGGCCCTATGCCAGTGCTTTTTCTGTCAACAGCTGTTGGCAACTGAAATCATTTCTTGTCGAATTTTCAAACATCTGTCACTGATCTTCACCAATGAATGACCTGAGCTCATCTTAAGCTGCTTTTACATTGGCGTTAGAGAGGTATTAACCCTTTTAGTTCTTATTAATATTTGCTTCTGAGAAGAAATTATTGGAAAAAAAAGTCTTTCCCACTAGGTATATCAAACCTGGTAAGTATACTTTGAGGGTCACTGCTGGTTTTGTGGAAGTCAGTTTCACGACACGGGCAGAACACAGAAGCAGGTTGGAAGTTGGGAGGCTGTATAATCGGGTGGGTGGTTGGTTGCAGGGTGGAGACCCCATCATCTTACCGACTCCCCCTTCTCCCCACCACCACCGATTAAGACCAGGTGGGAGAAGTCAGGGGCAGTTTTCCGGCCCAGAAACCAATTGAAGCTCTTAAGTGATCACTGAAAGGCATCATCCTGCAGCCGCTTGCATGAAACCAATGGTGGGCAGGGCCATGCCATGTGGACAACCCAGAAGGTAAACCCTGGCAGTTATAGGTGTATCCCTTCTAATTGGGCACCCCATGCCCAATGGAGAGAACATTTGGTGGCAAGGGCCATCTGCATGGGAAGACCCTGCCTGCCCTTTAACCTGACTCCTGTTGTATTATGCCTTTTAAAGGATTGCAAGCATGCCAACACTTTAAGGGAAGCACGTCACATGATCCAGCCTCAGTTCCACTTCGGCCTGGAGCAAAACACAAAGCCCTGCTGCTGATGTCCTCAAGTTCTGTATCCATGTATATATGTTCATCTGTTCTTAATAAACAAACCCACAGTTTTGTTTAGCCAATCCCTTATGAGTGATTGGTGCTTTCTGTCATTATAACAACATGGTGTGCAGCAGTGGTTCCTTCTAAATGACATAGTGCTTAGCCTGGCAGCAATATTCAGTACAGGTACTACATGGTGAACAGAATTAGATCAGGCTACATGGCATGAGACAACCCTTGAAACTTTGATCAGACCACAATGGAGCCGCACGTTGGAGAATGTTGAAATCGCAGCATACTGACTGCCCAGAAAAACTTTGAAGACACTGTGCCTGGATAGTGTTCAAATAAACTGCTGATAAGCAGGTGGGTCACTCATGGTGAGATTGTAGTGCATAGCCTGCCAGTTCAGTGAGTGGAACACTGCATCAAGAGGACTGGCACTGGGTTAGCTTAGTCAGGAAAGGTGAGTAACTAGGATGTGGATTGAATTGATAGCCAGTGAGGGAGAGTCAAAAAAAAACAATTAACAGAACCTCATAAAATCAGATCAGGGAAAGTTGCGATTATAATGGGAAAAGATTTAGATAAGTATGCGATAACAGCTACAACACTCACCACAGTTACTGTAGGAGAATAAAGCCAAAGGGATATTGTAAAAATGTCAAAAAATTCCACAGAGTGAATTGGGATGCATCTGACCTACTATCCATATTCAGAATTTTTAAATAGGGTACAGAAGCGATGGTTTCTTGATTCAGGTGTATCTGAACCAGAAAAGCAGGCCATAAAACATCACCTAGCAATTGGGAATGAAGGTCTATGCAGTCTGAATATGTCAGGATTAACAACAAAAGAGTTAAAGGATCTCCAAAAGATATGGTTTACATTAGAAGACCAGTTCAGAATTAGGTTAAACTTCTGTATGCATCAGCTAGTGTTCATGCCATTTCAACAACAACCTACAGAATCCATAGACCACTCCTCAACAGTTGCAGAGAAAAGGGTACACACTGTGACTTCTCAAATGCAGAGCTAGCAGACAGAATTGTTGAGTTGGTGATCGCATTTACTCCCATGGAAGTGTTCCAGAAAGAACTGCTAGACAAGCCCAAAATGTATAGCATTGAGGAACTACTCAAGGATGGACATAAGTATGAAGCGATCCTCACAGGTCGACTGAGCTTACAGGTCCTAAGTACAACACCAGTTGCTGACACACTTAGCAGATTGCCTAACCCAGCAAAAAGAAGATGTATCTTTGGATCTACAAGTTGACTTCATTGACATTGAACTAAAAGATGTTCTCCAAATTGATCTGGTACACATTGCACAATGTAAATGCCAGTAGCTACAAGAAGAAATGGCGAAAGATTCCATGTTACAGAAACTGTGGAAAACCATCATTGTAGGATGGCCTGATTCAAGTTAGCATGCCCATGAAAATGTGAGATTATTTTGGCCCTACCAGGACAGCTAAGCATCTCCTGGGGAGTCATTTTTAAAGGCAGACAAATCATCATACTAGAATCTTTGTGACCTGATATTCTTCAACAACTTCATCACTCACACATGGGCATAGATTGGACGAGTAGCCTTGCAAGAGAGACAGTCTGTTGGCTGGGTATGAACAATGATATTGAAGTCATTGTCAAGAAGTGCAAGGATGTCAAGAACATAAGCCAAGTCAGTACAAAGAACCACTAATTCCACATGAAGTCCCTATCCACCTTTGGGTCCAAAATGGCATCTGACCTCTTTCATGTCCATGGCACTGACTTCACTGTCATCATCAACTACTTTACCAAGTACCTCCTTATTCGACAATTGCACAGTGTGTCAAGCACAACTGTCATGCACACTCTAAGTGCTATTTTCAATCTATCTGGTGTGCCTAGAGAGGCCTTTATGGATAACGGTCAGTAACTTACTGATAAACCATTACAGGAAGTGGGTGAGAAGTGGAATATCGATCACACTACACCTTTTCCTTATTACCTTAGATCTAATGGTCTAGCTCAACAAATGATTCACACGGTGCAATCCCTAATTCTCAAATGCAGATAGACCAGACAAGATCTATACATTGCACTGTTACATCTGAGGGCAACATGTTCAAGTGCAACTATTCCATCACCGACAGAGCTCATGTTTTGCAGAGCATAAAAACATAAGAAACGCAAGAAATAGGAGCAGGAATAGGCCATTTGGCCCCTCAAGCCTGTCCTGCCTTTCAATAAGATCATGGATGATCTGCCCCAAGCCTCAACTCCTTTCAGTGATCTAGCCTCCACAACTCTCTGGGGTAGAGAATTCCAGACATTCACTACACTCTGAGAGCAGAAATTACTTTGCATCTCAGTTTTAAATGAGTGTCCCCTTAATCTGTAACTATGTCCCCCTAGTTTGAGATTCCCCCATTGGCAGAAACATCTTCTCAACATCTACCCTGTCAAGCCCCCTCACAATCTTGTATATTTCAATAAAATCAACCCCCATTCTTCCAAACTGTAATGAATAAAGGCCTAACCTGTTTAGCCATCCTTGATTAGTCAACCCCTTCATCCCAGGAATCAGCCTGGTGAATCTCTTTTGAACTGCCTCCAATGCTAGTATATCCTTTCCAAAATACTTGGAACAAAACTGCACACAGTACTCCAGATGTGGCCTCACCAACACCCTGTACAGTTGTAACAAGACTTCCCTATTTTTAAACCCTAACCCCCAGCAATCCAGGCCAAAATTCCATTTGCCTTCTTAATTACTTGCTGCACCTGCATGCTAACTTCTTGTGTTTCATGCACAAGAACACCCAGAATTCCTCTGTGCTGCACTTTCTTGGAGTCTCTTTCCATTTAAATAATAGTCTGCCATTTGATTCTTCCTACCAAAGTGCATGACCTCACACTTTCCTAGGTTAAACTCCATTTGCCAAGTTTTTGCCCACTCACTCAACCTACCTATAGCCCCTTGTAGATCCCTTATATCCTCACAACAACATGCCCCCCACCTATTTTTATATTATCAGCAAATCTGGATGCATTACACTCTGCTCCCTGCTCCAAGTCATAAATATAGATAGTAAATAATTGAGGCCCTAGAGCTGATTCTTGTAGCACTTCACTAGTTACACCTTTCCAACCTGAAAAAGACCCATTAATCCTGACTCTTTGTCTTCTCTATGTTAACTAATCCTCAATCTATACTAGTACATTACCCTCAATACCGTAAGCTCCTATATTGTGCAATAACCTTTTATGTGGCACCTTATCGAATGCCTTCTAGGAATCCAAATACACTACATCTACCGGTTCCCCTTTATCAACTTTGCTTGTTATATCCTCAAAGAACACTAGCAAATTTGTTGAACATGATTTTTCTTTCACAAAACCATGTTGACTTTGTTTGATTGCGTTCGGTTTTTTTAAATGTCCAGCTGTTTCTTCCTTAATAATGGACTGTAGCATTTTCCCAACTACAGATGTTAGGCTAACTGGCCTATACTTTCCTGATTTTTGTCTCCCTCCCTTCTTGAACAGGGGCATCACATTAGCTAGAACCCTCTTGGAGTCCAGTGAATTCTGGGATATTTCGACCAATGCCTCCATGATCTCACAAACCACATCCTTTAAAACCTTTGGATGTAGGTCATCAGGTCCTGGCGACTTACCTGCCTTTAGTCTCAGCAGTTTGTCAAATACAGAATATTTTCTCCCCATTAGCTCCTTGCTTATCTGATACCTTTGGGATGTTTATAGTGTTCTCCATTGTGAAGGCCGATGCAAAATATTGGTTTAAAGTATCTGCCATTTCCCTGTTCCCCATTATCAATTCTCCAGTCGCAACCTCCAAGGGTCTCACCCTCACATTAGCCACTCTCTTTTTATATATCTGTAGAAGCTGTTGTTGTTTATTTTTATATTTCTTACCAATTTACTTTCTTTATCAATTTTCTCCCTCTTTATTAGCTTTTTAGTCATCTGCTGCGAGTTCCTAAAAAATTCCCAATCCTCTTCCCTACCACTCCTTTTTGCCACTTTGTATGCCTTAGTTTTTGATTGGATATTCTTCTTGACCACCTTTGTTAACCACAGATGGCTCGTCTTTCTCATCGAGTCCTTCTTTTTGACCGGGATAAATTTTTGCTGAACGTTATGAAATATCTGCTCATCCACTGACCTCCCCCTTAGTCTATTTTCCCAGCCTGCTTTAAACAACTCTTTCTTCATACTTCTATAATTGCCCTTATTTAGGTTAAGGACACTGGTTTGAGACCCGAGTTGCTCGCCCTCAAACTAACTTTGAAATTTTACCATGTTGTGATCGCTACCCCTAGAGGATCCTTAAATACAATACCTCTTATTAATCTCACCCCATTACGCATTACTAGATCTAAAATAGCCTGTTCCAGAGTAGGTTCTGCAACATATTGCCCTGAGAAACAATCCCTGATGCATTCTACAATTTTGTCTTCCATGTTACTCCTGCCAATTTGATTTGCCCAATATATGTACAAATTAAAATCACACATGGCAATGTAGTGCACTTCTTACATGTCTCCATTATTTCCCGATTTATACTTTGTCCTACAGTGAGAGAACTCTTTGGGGGGCCTATAGATGACTCCCATCTGTGATTGCTTCCCCTTGCTATTCCTTATTTCCACCTAAATCGATTCCATATCACAATCTATTGCACGTATTTCATTACTCACCTCCGCACTGATACCTTCCTTTATTAACAAAGTTACCCCACCCGCTTTTGCTTTTTGCCTATTTTTGCGGAATGTCAAATATCCTTGAATTTTGAGTTCCCAGTCTTGGTCACCCTGCAAACACGTCTCTGTAATAGCTACCAAGTCATTTCCAATTATTTCTATTTGTGCCATTAACTCATCTATCTTGTTACAAATGCCACGTGCATTCAGATAAAGAACAGTAAGCTTTGACTTTTTACCATTATTACTCATTCTGGTTCTAATTTCTTCTGCACTCTTGTGCTTATATTTTCTGCCCCTTCCTGTCACACTTTGATTATCGTTCACTGCTTCACTACCCGTGCACCTCTGCTCTCTTGTTTCTTTTTATTTAAAGTCCTATCTACAACCTAGTTATAGGATTCACCAGGACACTGGTCCCAGCATGATTCAAATGTAGCCCGTCCCAACGGAACAGCTCTCTCCTTACCCAGTACTGGTGCCTGTGCCCCATGAATTGGAACCCATTTTTCCCACACCAATCTTTGAGCCATGCATTTACCTCTCTAATCTTATATAACCTGCACCAATTTGCATGTGGTTCAGGTATTAATCTTATTACCTTTATGGTTCTGCTTTTTAATTTAGGCCCGAGCTGCTTGTAGCCCCTCAGTAGAACCTCTTTCCTAGTCCTACCTATGTCATTGGTACCTATGTGGACCATGACAGCTGGATCCTCCCCCTCTCACTCCAACTTCCTCTCCAGCCCAGAAGAGCTGTCCTTAATCTTGGCACTGGTTAGGCAACACAGCCTTTGGGAGTCTCTGTCTTTGCTGCAGAGAACAGTATCTTTTCCCCTAACTATGCTATCCTCTATTACTACTACATTTCTCTTTTCTCTCCCTACTTGAATGGTGCTGTGTATCACGGTGCTGTAGTCAGTTTGCTCATCCTCCCTGTAGTCTGTGCCCTTGTCCACACCTGGGGACAATAACCTTGTACCTATTGGACAAGAGCACTGGCTGAGGAGCTTCCAAAGCTTAATTCTGGATCCCCATACCTGCCACACTCACAGTCACATCCTCCTGTCCCCGACCACAGTCCAAAGTTGATATGATTAATCTAAGGAGTGTGGCTGCCTCCTGAAACATGATGTCCAGGTAACTCTCCCCTTCCCTGATGTGTCACAGTGTCCGCAGCTCAGGCTCCAACTCATCAACTCTGAGCCAAGGTTCCTCGAGCAGCCAACACTTGTTGCAAATGTATTCACCGTGGATCGCACTGGCATCCACTACCTTCCACATGCTACAGCTGCAACACATCACCTGCCCAGCCATCTCTCTTCTATTTAATTAATTAGTTTGGATGTTAATATTTTAAAAGTGAATTTCTTAATTGTACTGTACAGCTGTAATAATGTCTCCTGATTTAAACCACTTGGATAATCAAAAGAGACACGGAAAAGAGACCCACGAATTGCCTATTTGTTATCCTTTGACATCACACTTCAGCTCTGACAGGTAGAAACAGGTTGAAGGGGCTCGCTGCCACTGGTTTTTATCTGCTGCCCTTCTCACACAGGTCTGCTCTCCATGTGCTCAGTGACCAGTGTGTATCAATCTAGCTATTCTTACCCAATCTACTTTCTCAGAAATTAGAGATCAACTTGCATGATAAATTTGCAGTTACAGAATTGCCAAGTTTAGAGTGGGACAACAAGTTTGCATCCAGGATCCCACAGAAGGTACGTGGCAACCAGCCAAGATGACAAGGATTTGTTCAGAGCCGAGGTCCTATGAAGTCATTACAAGCAAAGGCGCAACAGTAAGATGTAACTGAGGACAAATCAGATCCATTCCAGCTCCTCAACCACCATGCAGTCCTATTGCATTGAGAACTTGGTCCCAAATGCAACCAAGAACAACATCCAAGAATGACTGTTCACTCTGATCAATCAAAGAAACATCCAAGCATCACAAGATCTGAGTGTACCAGAGATTATCTCTATGCTTTAGACACTCATAGATTCACCAATCCTATATGTTTACGTAACGGTAACTAAACATGAATATGTGTTGTAAACAAGTATACTTTAGTAGAAAAGGGGAAACTATCTTTGAAAATATTGCAGCATGCCATCACTTTAAGAGAAGTATGGCGTATGATCCAGCCTCAGTTTCACTTCACCCTGGAGCAGAACACAATCACCATAGCCCTGCTCCTGATGTCCTCAAGCTTTCTATCCATGCATATATGTTCACATGTGCCTGTTCTTAATAAATGAACCCACAATGTGTTTACCCAAACCCTTATGAGTGATTGGTGCCTTTATATCATTATCAACACACATTAGAACCCCGAACCTCCACCCTTCTGGCCTGCCTAACTGACCCCAGCGATCCCATCTCACCTATCTTTCCAGCTCCAGGGATGATCCTGCTCTCTAGGCTACATTGCTGAACCAGCATTGGCCACCACTTCTGGTGGTGTTGTCAGTACAGGAGAGATTCCTGCCTCTGATTGGCCAGCAGCTCTGAGGCTGAAACACCGAAGATCCCTTTGTCAACCAGATAAGTGCCTGATTGGCATTAAATCATGTTGGGGGTGCCTGGAAGGGCCGTGGCGATGTAGCCACCAGCTCTCTAGCCAGTTTATGGTCCACACCGCTGTGATCATTAAATTCCACCCACATCTCTTTTGATATTTCAACTGTTTAGGATGTAATGAGTTCTTCTGTATGTTCAGAGACTATCTGAGGAGCGACTGGAAATATGAATTGTCTGATTCACCTGAGCTGGAGTTAACATATTAAAGATGTTTTGACCCAAAAATTCCTTTAATTGGTCAATGAATGGCATCTGCCATTAATTAAACATGCCGTTGCCTGATTAATCTCCTTATATTTTGCATGGCAAGTTGCTGTGGAAGCCTGAGATGAAAAATGATTAACATCCAGAACTCAAAATAATCACACTTTTAGAGTCAAACATTGGCATTTCTTTGAATGTGTTCCTCACAGCTCTCCAGGTGGCTGGTGGACTGATACATTCTTGCTAGGCATCTGACTGCACAGCAGCAGTAAATGTGGCACCCAATATGTACATACGCATAACAAATTTTTCCTAAAATTTTATGAATAATAGAACGATATAACAGTCCTTCACAGGACATTTTGGATGGGGTAAATGGTCGTGCATTTCCCTAATCAATCAGATTGAAGAACTGTGAAATGAACAGTGCAAGGTCTGAACAAGGAAGTGCAGGTTAGAGTGGTGAAGTCAATGTTAAAACTGCTGCAGAAAGCTAAATAAGGAGCAGGAAATAAAGGTTGGACAAAGAGAAAAAAAAAGACAGAAGGAATAAGTAAGAAAAGAGGAATCAAAAAACCTCCAAAAATTAAAGGCTATAGGAGTGAGATTCCACACTGGAAACATTTAATTTTCATGCCAGAGATGTTGACTGACAATAACTAACACTCATCACATTGTTAAAATGGTACTCAGACTTGAAATGGCCTGACTTAACTTTCTATGGTGAGTTTACTTCATATCTATAGAGCAACCACAGGAACTTCATGCTACTCAATGCATTTAAATAGAGAGCAAGGCAGCAAGATATTGTTTTCACAAGGTTAACAGTGGAGTGGCACTCTTCGACTGTAACATTTCAATTTCTGCATTCAACTCTGCATCTACCCTTGCCTGAAGTCACTATTACATTTGCACTTAAATAAACATGAACACTATTAGCTTTTCCATTAGCTTGACAGCAACTTATGAGTCACGGGGGTGGGGGGGGGGGGGGGGGGGGGGGGGTGTAGTTTACAACCTTCTACCGGCCTATTTGCAGGTGGGGTTGCATGTAAAATAGAAGGATGCCTGAGAGGTGGACAGCTCATTAAGGCCACCCACAGTGTATTATCCCCACAGGCCAGCATTTTTTAAAGTTGATTGGCTCAAGACTGACTTCTCTATTCGGATTGAGGGCTTATGGGGGGGCAAGCAATAACCCCCCCCCCACCCCCCTCCACGCCATAAAATCGAACCCATCATCTTTATAAAGACTGAGGGGGTTATCTTAATTTTTGTTGATGGTATAAAACGCGAGAGATCACATTAGCCACCAATATGTAACCCAGCTGGATTTCCTTTTCAGGTGGGTGCCCCATCTGATAATGCCCATTTTATATTGTTTACAAAAGTTAGAATTGCTCTCCAATAATTTTATTAGCGCTAGAACTAAACCTCTGTCTGTTGATTCATCTACAGATCAAGGAATATATTCCCATCCTACATACCACTGGGCTCATGTGCCCATTTTGATGTTAGCTCTTCCTTCAAAAGTGTTTCAAAATTGAATTACAGAAAAATATTCTTATTTGACATGAGATAAAAAAAAATCTTTAATCAAAGTAATATTGGTTCGTTATTGTCAAATAGTTCTGTTAGGTAGATTGATGCCAAAGTCCCTTTTTCTTGTTTCAGAAATAATAAAGAAATAATACATGATTATACACAAGGGCTGATGTTGAGATGGAAACTGGGAGTTGAAAAGGGTTTGGTCTTTTCCATCTGTTGACTCACAAAGGACAACTTTATAACAAATGAAAGCAGAGCTGAAATAGCTCAGGAAAGGGAAAGAGTAAAATTAATTTAACAGGTGGGGTGAAAAGTGTGAAATCCACATTAATTGCTTTATACACTGAAGGCTTGCCACATTATTATCTTCTCTTATTAGCATACATATGCAGCACATTAATCATAAAGAAAATTAGAGCTCAAAAGAAGGTGGAACTGAAATTTCCATGTCAAATATTTTGTATTAAAATGTTAACTGAAAATGTGTAAGAGGTTTGCATATTCAGTATTATATCTGCATTTTCTCAAATTGAGATTCATAGTATCATAAGATTTATGTTTAAAAAAAGACAAGGAGAAACCTCAAGTAAAAATACTAAATTAGAGGAGGGCCTATATGAGTGGGGTCAGAACAAATCTGTCTCAGGTAAATTGGAATCAAATATTAGCAGGCAAAATCACAAGAAAGCAAAGCCTTTAAAGAGGAGATGATTCGGGTACATTCCTACAAGGGGGTAATGTGGGGAAGCAAAGCCAGAATTCCCAGGATAATGAAGAGATAGAGAGTAAGATGAAACAGGAAAAGGGAATATATGACAGATGTCAAGCTGACAATCGAAGCGAGAATCAGGCTGAAAATGGAAAGTTCAAGGGGGGAAATGAAAAAGAAAGTCATAGAGGCAAAGAGGATGTAGGAAAAAAGACTGGCAGCTAATATAGAAGGAAATCCAAAAGTATTTTTTAACAAATAAATAGCAAAGGGGTAGTAAGAGGAGAGTTGGGGCCAATTAGGGACCAAAAATGGTGGGAGGCAGAGGCCATGGATGAGATACTAACTGTGTACATCTGTTGTGCATTTATCTTGGGACAGGGGTTCATAGGCAATAGCTCTTTGAAGGCGGCTGGACATAGTGAGAGAATGGTTAGCAAAGCATATTGGATGTGGAGCTTCATAAATAGTAGCGTTGAGTATAAGACTAGGGAAGTTATGCTGAACAAAAACAGAATTACCTGGAAAAACTCAGCAGGTCTGGCAGCATCGGCGGAGAAGAAAAGAGTTGACGTTTCGAGTCCTCATGACCCTTCGACAGAAGTTATGCTGAACCTGTTTAAAACTCTGATTAAGCCACAACTTGCTTCCACTTCTGGTTGCCACATTTTGGGAAATATATAAGGGTCCTTGAGAGGGTGCAGAGGAGATTGAATAGAGTGGTTCCAGGGATGGTGAATTTTAGCAACAAGGTTAAGCTGGAGATGCTGGGGTTGTTCTTGGAGAAAAGGAGGTTTGGGGAGAATTGATAGAGGTGTACAAGATTATGACAGGTTTGCGTAATTTGGACAAGGAAAAACTGATCCAATTAGCTGATGGCTCAAGAACTAGGAACACAGATTTAAGGTTTTGGTCAAGAGATGGAGTGGGCATGTGTGGAAGAACTTTTTTTGCAGCAAGTGATAATAACCTAGAATTTGCTGCCCATAAGAATGATGGGAGCAGAGACGATCAATGATTTCAAAAGGAAATTAGATGGGCACTTGTGGAATATAAACTTGCAGGGCTATGGGAATAGTGTGGGGGAATGGGACTGTCTGGTTTGCTCTACAGAGAGCAGCCAGGGTCTCAATGGGCTGAATGGCCTCCCTCTATGCTGTAAGTGACTCTTTGACTCTAAGACTTTACCAAAGAGGAAGATGCTGCTGAAGTCATACTGAAAGAATGGATACTTGAAATCTTAAAAGACAACAAATTAATAAAATGCCAGTATTTGAAAGGCTGGCTGTACTTAAAATGGACCAGATAGAATGCATCCCAGACTACTGGGGGAAGTAAGGGTGGAAATTGCAGAGCGATTGAGCATAATCTCCCAATCCTCCTTAGATACGCAGTTGCTACCAGAGGACTGGAGAATTGCAATTTTACACCCTTGTTCAAAAGTTTAAGGATTAACCCAATAACCATAGGTTAATCAGTGGAAAAGTTCTTAAGAAATGCTAATCTGGGACATTCACTTGGACAAGTGTGGATTAATTAGGGAACGCCACCACGGATTTGTTAAAGTTGAATAATGTTTAGCTAACTTAATTGAGTTTTTAATGAGGTGACAGAGATGGTTGATGAGGGTAATGCAGTTGATGTGGCATATGGACTTCCAAAATGCGTTTGATAAAGTGCTGCATTATAGGCTTGCCAGCAAAATTTAAGCCCATGGAATGAAAAGACACATAACAGATTAAATTAAATGCAAAGAAGTGGTACATTTTAAGAATGAGAGAGGCAATGTAAAATAAAAAGTACTATTCTAAAAGGCACGGGTGCAGGAGAAGAGAGACCTGGGGGTATATGTGCACAAATTGTTGAAGGTGTAAGAGCAAGTTGAGAAAATGGTTTAAAAGACAAACAAAATCCTGGTCTTTATAAATAGAGGCACAGAGTACAAAAACAAGGAAGTTACAGTGAACATAGCAGCTGGAGGAAGCCATTCGACCCCTCCAACCTGCTCCGCAATTCAACTAGATCATGTCTGATCTTCTACCCAATGCCATTTTCCCACACTATCTCCATATCCCTTGATGACTTTAATATCTAGAAATCTATCGATCTCTGTCTTGAACATATTCAATGACTGAGCCACCACAGCGCTCTGAAGTGGAGAATTCCAAGGATTCGCCATCCTCCGAATGAAGAAATTCCTCCTCATCTCAGTGATAAATGACCGACCTCTTTTTTTGAGACTCTGTCTCCTACTTCTCAACACTCCAGCCAGGGGAAACACCCTTCACTCATCTGCCCTGTTGAGCCCTATAAGAATTTATTATGCTTCATTGCAAACATACGTAAAACACTGTTTTGGCCTTAATGGAAATATTGTCTCAAAGTCTAGGCACTGCATTTTAGTAAGGATGTGAAAGTTTTAGGGAAGATGCAGAAAAGATTTATGAATTATTTATCTATCTATTTATTTGTTTTTGGTTCCAGGGATGAGAAACTTCAATTAAGTGGATAGATTGGAGAATCTTGGGTTGTTTTCCTTAGAGGAGAGAAGGTCAAGAGGAGATTTGATAGAGCGGTACAAAATCATAGGGGTATGACCAGAGTAGATATGCAGAAACTGTTCCCATTGATGGAAGGATCAAGAACCAGAGACACTGAGCTAAGGTGATTGACAAAAGAACCAACAGTGACATAAATATAAGTTGAATGGTTAGGATCTAGAATGGGGGGCAGGTTAGCTTAGATGGCATGTCATAACATGACATGCTAGGTGATGTATGCTAGGCAGACCAAATCCACCCTATCACAATGGTTTTGCAATCTGTATTTATTGTGAGAAGATTTGAGCACTCGATTCAGAAGTAATGAGCCCACCAACGTCTTTAGAGATTTTAAAAACTAAACTAAAACATTTATTAACAAAAGAAAGGTTTCAAGCACATACATAAGATTATCATTACTTAATACTATAACAATCCCAAAATTCCTAATTAATCTGACTCTCAATTAAACACTCCCTTTAAGGCAACAGTCCAAAATAGACTTTAAATTTAAATAGGCAAGCCAGCAAGTTTACTGCAGCACCCACTCGACAATGGAATTCCAAAGGCTTTTTCCACCTTTGGTTACTGGACACAGCAGACTGTAAAAGTGGCTGAAGGCTTCTTTGTGACTGTTTTACACAGTCCGCTTAGATCTTACATGGCCCCTCAATATAACCTTCCATTTTTCTTTATATTTGTTTCTCTCGCTTTAATCTGCAAATTCCATTGTCCTGTATGCCTTTGGAAATTTACTTTTCCCATTATAAATATCTTTCATGGGCAGAATTTTCACAAAGGCATGCGGGGGTGGGGGGGGAAGTACACACACGTATGTAAAATGACGAGTGGTGATGTTGGGCGAGCATCCCAATGTCAC
This sequence comes from Carcharodon carcharias, assembly GCF_017639515.1. Taxonomy (NCBI): domain Eukaryota; kingdom Metazoa; phylum Chordata; class Chondrichthyes; order Lamniformes; family Lamnidae; genus Carcharodon; species Carcharodon carcharias. The sequence continues at coordinate 51,876,632 of NC_054478.1, read as the reverse complement.
CATGTGCCATCGTGATATTTTGTTGGACAATTCTCTCCTTTGCACGCCCGCCATTAATTAACAGGCCACTTAAGGCCCTCGAGGTGCCAATCGACTGGGATTTTCCGACGCCAGTGCAATCTTCAGGTCAGCACACGGGTGCAATAGGCAGGCGGGTAGGACACATTTGTATAAGCCTCATCCACGGGTGGGTTAAGGGCTCGGTGGGGTTGCGAGTGTGCTCTGTCAAATATTGATGTTTTAAAGTTACTGACACTTGCCTATGATATCTGCAATACTTCAAAAAGCTTACCAGCTGCTTGATCGGGACTCACAACCTTCAGGTCAGCATCCTGCAGTGAGAAATCTTTTTTGGGCCTGCATGTTTCAGGAAGCCATCCCTTAGCCTGGAAATGGGAGCTGAAAGCACCTCCTCTGAGGAGGAAGGGAGGGCTAGAAGAGGGAGGAGGCCAGGAGTGCACATTCATCCTCTGGGGGAACCACCTTTGGGAGGACAGGTGCAGGCACAAAGTGGGGAAGGGTCAAGAGGTAGTCCAAGGCAGAAGGGGCCGCAGAAGACACCACTATCCTGTTGCCAGGGTATACAGGTGGTGAAGCTGCTATCTCAATATGCCTGAGATGCAGTGCTGAAGGAGGCTCTGTCTCTCAAGGAAGACAGTCAACTAAATCTGTCAGAAGATTGGGCCTGAGATCTCCGCTAACTGTATGGGTGGACACCCCATGCCAGTTGCTCTGAAGGTCACAGCTGCCCTCAACTTCTATGCCTCTGGCTCCTTCCAGGGCTCGGTGGGTGATCTTTGTGGTGTCTCCCAATCAGCTGTTCACACTTGCGTCAAGCAGGTTACAGGCGCTCTTTTCAGGCAGGCATTGACATTCATCCACTACCATTGGGACCAGGCAAGTCAGGACAGCGAACCAGAGGCTTCGCGGCCATTGCTGGCTTCCCCCGCGTCCAGGGTGCACATGTGGCCATCCAGGCACCAGCAGGTGAGCCCGGTGCCTTCGTCAACAGGAAGGGCTTCCACTCCATGAACGTGCAGATAGTGTGTGATCACAGGATGTTGATTCTACAAGTCTGTGCAAGGTATCCAGGCAGCTCCCATGACACCTATATCCTCAGACACAACCAGGTGCCGGAGCTCGTCAGTGCTCCAACTCGGGTGGCCGGATGGCTGTTGGGTGACAAAGACTATCCCCTCAGGAGGTGGCCCATGACACCTCTCCACCATCCAAGAACAGAAGCTGAGCAGCGCTACAATAGGAGCCACACCTCCACAAGGACTGTGGTGGAGAGAGCCATCGGTCTTCTCAAAATGCGCTTCCAGTACCTGGATCGCTCAGGGGGTGCACTACAGTACCCCCCAGATCATGTGTCGGTGATAGTGGTTGCATGCTGTGCTCTCCACAATCTTGCGCTGGAAAGGGGGGCCGCAGTGGACGATGAATACGTAGACGCAGTGTCTGCGGCTGCACATGGTGAGTCCAGCACTGAGTCCGAGGATGAGCATGCACAGGGAAATGCTAAGGGGGTAGACGCTGACCCAGGCATACTCCAGGGTGGTAGGGACACCCGGGAGGCTTTAGTCCAATAAACCTTCAGCTAGCGTGCAACATATGGACCTCCCGGACAAGCCTGGGCTGTAGGCTCCATATTCGAGACCTAAGTGAAAAATTTGCTTGGTTAGGAATATTAACTAAGGTCCTTGTTAATAAAGCTCATTGTCCCACAAAGCACTCATTGCATTATCGGAAACCATCCATCTGCAGAATAAAAGAGGCACCCTCAGCCATAGTGACATGTCTGAATTTATTATTGCAACCAAAGAAACTTAATGAAACAAAATGAAAAAGGTGTTAAAAGTCACACCAACTCACAGGGAAGAATTTTCCTGTCGGCGAGCGGGAGCGGGACACTATCGTGAATGCGTAAAATGATGTCCCGACATCACCACGTGTTATTTAGATTGTCAGATCGGTGGGCACACAGCCACGTCACCTGCGTGCCCGCCAAATGGTCAAAGGCTTATTAAAGCCATTAACAAAGTAATTAAAGTTGTTAAGAATGCTGCTCGTCCAACCTTAAGGTTGGCAGCCAGGCAAAGAGCCTAGGCAGCCTTCGCATTTTTCATGGAACCTCATCCACGGGCAGGATGATTTTTCCTGACGGGTTTATTATTTAAATAAAAATGTATGTAAAAATCAGTGAACATGTCACAGCTCATGTGACAGTTTTACATGAGGGGACATGTCCTTAATTTTTTTTCACCTTTATTAAATATTCCGGAACGTAAATTGACCTCCCTGAGGCACCTCCGTGCCTCGGGGAGATTTGTACACTCTTTCGTGTGCATGCGTGAAAGAGCGCAGGCCCCAGCTAAGGAATTCCCCCCTGCCCTCACAGGGAGCACATAGCGCTTCCAGGTGTGCATCACGCTGGGCGGGCCTTAATTGGCCCACCCGTGTAAAATGGCGGGTCGCATCCGACTGGAGGTGCCAATCGCTTATGCGCTCACTCCTGCCCACTGCCGCACAACACGGGAAAAATTCAACCCATAAAAACCTCATTTCGGGCCAACACAAAAGCACCAGTGATAAATCCGTGGTGCCTTTTGTTTACGTTTTTGGGTGCTACGTCTTGGTGCTCACCCCTTGCTGGCAGTGGCATCTAAGACAGCCTGCTGACTCTGCTGTCCTGTTGGCCTCGATGACTTTGACAGTCGTCCTCTGGCCTGTGGACCCTGCGCTGGCCCGCCTGGGATGGAGCCCAGTTCCACAGCAGGCATCTCCCCAGTCGTCGCAGCCTTACTGGATGATACAGTCACTGGGAGAGGGACGGAGGAGCTGCCGCCCTCATCCCGAGTGCCCTGGAGGAGCCCACAGGGACAACAGGCAGCTGCTGCACTGATGTGAGGTCGCTTCGGACCTTCCTGTTCACTGTGGATGGATGGGCACCAAGATGGGAAACTTGGTGCCCAGACTCTCTCCCACGTTGGCACAGGCCAGCTGAGGTCAATGCTGATGTGAGGGCTTGCTGGTCGAAGCTCACCCCTAGGAATCCCTGATGGGTCTCCTGGAGGAGCCTCTCCAGGAGAGTCGCTATTCTCTCCATGGAGGACGCATGATGCTCGGACATGAGGCTTATTGCTTTGTCGGTAGTCCGCGTAGACTCCTCCACCACGGAGATCAAGCCAAGCAGAGCCTCATGTATCTCCCCCAGAAGCTCCCGCACACCCGGCTACATTTCCTGCACTTGCTGCATCACAGACGACTCCAGAGGCACATCATCAGGCACTGACTGAGCTTATGCCTGGTCCACTGCACTCCTCTGACTGCTGGCACCATGGGCACTCTCTGTCTCTGCCAGCTCCTTCAGCAACTGTGAAGCGCCCTCGCCGCTGTGCCCCGGGACACTAGCTGATGTTCTAATTCCCACTGAGGTTCTAGTATCTGCGCTTGTGCCTGCCTGGCAGGGATGGCGTGATGCTGGTGAGTCCGAGACTTCAGGGCCCTCAGGTGTGAGAGGGGGCCTCTGCTGCTCCTCTTCCCAGCCCTGCTCCGCTGATGCTGAAAGGAAGAATGAAGACATTGGATCAGTTAATGTGGAGACAATGTCATTGTGCATCCCTGTCCCCCAGATTACTATGCGCTCATTCTTCCATAAGCAATGGTCAAGCCATGTTGCAAACTTCAATCGCTGAACATTCAGCACTGTCATGGCTGTTGGGAGAACAATGCTGACCTCACTGCTGGGCAAACATACCTGCCAGTGGCAGCCCAGCCTCACTGACACCAGTGGACCTGGGCTCATGGCGCCTCTCCAAATCTAGGGCCTCCTGCTCGAAGTGGCTGAGAATCACTAACTGTGCCAGCCCACCGCCAGTCTTCACCCGCTCGGCTGCATTATGTGCATTCTTCTACTGTAAAGGAGAGAAGAGCATTGATTAGTGCTACTTGTACCTGGATCCTCTTCGCGGAAGGCCCACCGAAACCAGAGTGGGACATTGTAGGGCTCCAGTGCCTCCTCACCCCGCTGCTGCCGAACACTCATACAAAGATGCCACGCCTGTCCCCACCCCCTCCCCCCACCCCCTTGGTCAAATTCTGCCTACATCATATTAGGCACCACACAGTCTAACCTTCCATAGCAAGGAGGCACAAGCACCAGGAGCGCAGAGGGCAGCAGATCGATCAGTGCCACGCTGCCTTGAAGCTCCCCTCCCAGCATGTCATCACCCTGATTTTGACATGTCCTGGAGTTCCAGCACTGCGCCCAGGTGCAGCTCCTCCAGGCTGGCCCCAAAACAGTAATGTGGGTCACAGTGTACCACATGCTGCAAGGGCAGAACCCAACTCATCACCACCCTCTCAGGGTGACCTTGGCATGGGCAATATCTGCTAGCCCACCCAACAAAGGACACATGCCGTCAATGATTCAACTTGTTTTGATAATATCAAGCTTGCAGCCTATCTGACTCTAATTCAATTAAATCATAGATAGAACCATCTGCACTCACACCCATAAACTTTACAATAAACCACAATGATATAATGAAAAATATGTTAGTTTCATGACAAGCTAATGTGTAGTTCAGAATAATGCCAACAGTATGGGCTCAATTCCCATTCCGGCTAAGGTAGATTTAGGACCTGCCCCTTTACCCTCTCCTGAGGGTGGAAGACAGGGGCAAGCTGCCACTGGCGAAAGCTGCCTGGAAAAAATGGCTCGAATGAAGCATCAGCTCACAATGAGCCAAGGATTATTTCAAATAAAGAGAGCATTTAGGATTGCAGATTAACCACATGGCAATTGTAAATGTCAAATATCATTGTAGTTACAGTTTTCTGATAAATTGAATTACAGGATGGTCTGTAGTCACACTATGAGTGACCTCTAACACTGTGGACAAGAAACTTGATTGTGCCGCACTCTTTATTGATTGTTTGAGGTGGGGTTTGGGGAAAGAAACCAGGCGTCTTTGATGTTACTTCAAAGAAGCCAGCATCATTTAAGGGGAGGTACACTCTTGCAGCATCACTTCAACAATGGGAATTGTTTAAATCATATAATAATTTAAAATTATTTTCCAAATGAAAAACTGGGAAATGCTGGGTCAATAAACCTGGACACTTCTTCTGTCTCATGTGATGAATCTAAGTCATGTCAACTCATTAGCATCTCAGAAACATGGGTTAGAATTTTCGCCCCGTCTGGGGGCGGGGGTTGTGCGGGGGTATGCGCGGACGGGCGTGGACTCCGATCGGGTCCGCGCCGCCATTTTATGTGGGTGGGCCAATTAAGGCCCGCCCACCCGGAAGCGCTGAGCGCTCAGTTCCATAAGTCGGGAGTGTACTCTTTCTCACATTGGAAGAGTACAGAAATCTCCCTGAGGCATCTTACTTAAACTTATGAAACATTGATTAAAGATAAAGGAAAGTTTTAAGGACATGTCCCTCATGTGAAACTGTCACATGAGCTGAGACATGTCCATTAATTTTATTAAAAACTTTTAAAACACTTTAAAAATGTTCATGAAACCTCATCCTGCCTGTGGATGAGGTTCCATGAAAAATGCAAAAGTTACCTGGGCTCTTCGCCTGCCCGCCAGCCTTAAGCTTGCACGTGCAGCTCAGTTTATTAGTTTACTTGATATTTAAATGGCCTTAATAGGCCATTTCGGTGCCCGCTGAACTGAAAATCTAAATAATGTGCACACGTTAAAAAACACATGCCTGACGTCACCACACTTCATTTTATGCCTCGGCGAGCAGGTGCAGGGCCCCCTTGCCGAGGCAAAGATTCTGCCCATGGTTTCCACTTTACAGCAATGCAAGAGTTATAGTATAACTCTGGTTTCAAGACCTGATCTGGTTCTGAAATACAACAGTTGAATGTCCCATTGGGTAGGTCAGGTCAGACTGTATGGACATATGTATTTGATATTGTGAGGTACAACTTTGATTCTCTGTAAGGTTGCATTAAAAATGCACTCAGGGAATCTATTGTATCTCCTGGGCATTTAATAAATGAAAACCATCTCTTATAATATTTTGAGAAAACAGAAGTAATTAACACTGCTATCACCACATTAAAGAATTGCAAGCTAGGAGCTATGCTGTACACATACATAGCAGCAAACTGGCAGTGAGTGTGAAAATATCAGTCAGTGAGACAAAGGAACAGGGGCCTGTTGGCTCCAAACTGCACTTTCCAGCCACAGGTCTGACCCTGGTAAGAGTTGGGTGCATAAGAGGCCCTCCAGATAGAGACTTAAATGGCAGTGGAAACAAGAAGTAGCAGAGGACAATACCAAGGGTTTTTTTCAATTTGTTCATGAGATGTGGGCATTGCTGGCCAGGCCAGCATTTATTGCCCATCCATAATTGCCCTTGTTAGAGGGCACTTAAAAGTCAACCACATTGCTGTGGGTCTGGAGTCACAGTTAGGCCAGATTTCCTTCCCTAAAGGGAATTGGTGAACCAGATGGATTTTTACAACAATTGACAATGGGTTCATGGTCATCATTAGACTTTTAATTCCAGATTTTTATTGAATTGAAATTCTACTATCTGCCGTGCAGGGATTCAAACCCAGGTCCCCAGAACATTACTCTTTGTCTCTGAAATACTAGTCCAGTGACGATACCACTATGCCACTGTCTCCCCCAATGAATGTTGTCCCAAGAGCATGCATGCAATGCAGAAAGTCATTTAACATACTCACACAAGTTTTCAAGGTCAATGAGATCACCTTCAGATAGCATATCCGACCAACTGCATCACTTGCCTCATTGGAGGCAGTGGCATGGGGGTGGGCAGTGGTGTAGTGGCATTGTCACTAGACTAATAACCCAGTGACCCAGGGTAAAACTCTAGGGACCCAGGTTTGAAGACCACCACGGCAGATGGTGAAATTTGAATTCAGTAAAAATTGTCATTAAAAAAAAACCCATCTGGTTCACTAATACCCTTTAGGGAAGGAAATCTGCTGTCTTTACCTAGTCTGGCCTACCTGTGACTCCAGGTCCAAAGGAATGTGGTTGACACTTAACTGATTTCTGAAATGATCCAGCAAGCCAATCAGTTGTATCAAACCCTAAAAAGTCAAAACGGAATGAAACCGGGTGGATCACCAGGCATCAACCTAGGCACCGGAAACATTGGCAAACTCAGCCATGTCGACCCTGCAAAGTCTTCCTTACTAACAACTGGGGGCTAGTGCCAAAATTGGGAGAGCTGTCTCAAAGACTTTTCAAGCAACAGTCTGACATAGTTACAGTCATGGAATCATACCTTACAGATAATGTTCCATACACCACCATTACCATCCTTCCCACCAGCAGGACAGACCCAGCAGAGGTGGCAGCACAGTGGTAGACAGTACAGAGGAAGTTGCCCTGGGAGCCCGCAACATTGACTTCAGACCCCAAGTAAAACATGAGCAAGGAAATCTCCAGCTGATTACCTCATACCACCCCACCTCAGCTGATGAATCAGTGCTCCTCCACATTGAACACCACTTGGAGGAAGCACTGAGGGTGGCAAGGGTGCGGAATGTACTCTGGGTGGGGGACTTCAATGTCCATCACCAAGAGTGGCTCGATAGCACCACTACAGGCTGAGCAGGCCGAGTCCTAAGTGATGTAGTGGCTAGACTAGGTCTGTGACAGGTGGTGAGGGAACCAGCAAGAATGAAGAACATACTTGATCACATCCCCACCAACCTGCCTGCTGCAGATGGATCTGTCCATGATAGAATCAGTAGGAGTGACCACCGCATAGTCCTTGAGGAGACAAAGTCCCAGCTTCGCATTGAGGATGCCCTCCATCATATGGCATGGCACTATTACCGTGCTAAGCGAAATAGATTTCAAACAGATCTAGCAACTCAAGACTGGGCAACCAGGAGGCACTGTGGGTCATCAGCAGCAGCAGAACTGCACTCAAACACAATCTGTAACCTCAAGACCCGGCATATCTCCCATTCTACATCACCATTAAGCCAGGGGATCAAACTTGGTTCAATGAAGAGTGCAGAAGGGCATGACAAGAGCAGCACCAGGCATACCTAAAAATGAGATGTCAACATGGTAAAGCTACAACACAGGACTACTTGCATGCCAAACAGCATAAGCAGCAAGGGATAGACAGAGCTAAGCGATTCCACAACCAATACATCTAATCTCTGCAGTCCTGTCACATCCAGTTGTGAATGTGGTGGACAATTAAACAACTCACTGGAGGAGGAGGGTCCACAAATATCCCCAGCCTCAATGATACGGGAGCCCAGCATATTAGTGCAAAATATGCTGCAAAGGCTCTGGGCACTGACAATATTCCAGCAATAGTAGTGAAGAGTTGTGCTCCAGAACTTGCCTTGCCCCTAGCCAAGCTGTGCCAGTACAGCTACAACCCTGGCATATACCTGGCAATGTGGAAAATTGCCCAGGTATGCCCTGTGCACAAAAAGTAGGACAAATCCAACCTGGCCAACGACTGACCATCAGTGTACTCTCGATCATCAGTAAAGTCATGGAAGGAGTAATCAACAGCTTTATCAAGAGGCACTTGCTTAACAATAACCTGCTCACTGACACTCAGTTTGTATTCCAAGGGACATGAACAAGGAAAGCTCCTGCTGATTACCTCATACCACCCCACCTCAGCCGATGAATCAGTGCTCCTCCACGTTGAACACCACTTGGAGGAAGCACTGAGGGTGACAAGGGTGCAGAATGTACTCTGGGTGGGGGACTTCAATGTCCATCATCAAGAGTGGCTCAATAGTACCACTACAGGCTGGCCGAGTCCTAAATGACATATGCTGTGTCACCAGGGACACTCAGCCCCTGACTTCATTACAGCCTTGGTTCAAACATGGGAAAAAGAGCTGAACTCCAGAGGTGAAGCTATAGTGATTGCCCTTGACATTAAGGCAGCATTTGGATGAGTGTGGTATCAAGGAGTACTCGCAAAACTAAGGCCGATGGGAATCAGGGGGAAAGCTCTCCACTGGTTGGAGCTATACTTGGCACAAAGGGAGATGGTTGTGCTTGTTGGAGGTTAATCATCTCAGTTCCAGGACATCACTGCAAGAGTTCCTCAGGGTAGTGTCCTCAGCCCAATCATCTTCAGTTGCTTCATCAATGACCTTCCTTCCACTGTAAGGTCAGAAGTGAGGATGTTTGCCAATGATTGCACAATGTTCAGCACCATTCACAACTCCTCAGATACTGAATCAGTCCATGTCCAAAGGCAACAAGACCTGGACAATATTCAGGCTTGGGCTGATAAATGACAAGTAACATTCATGCTACACAAGTGCCAGGCAATGACCATCTCCAATGAGACACAATCCAACCACTGAATTACGTTATAATCTGCCTGTTCTGCATTCTGCCAGCAGTCATTAGGCACACATATAGTGCCTAAAAAGCAGATGCACCACAGCCCAATATTTCCCCATTAAATAATCATCATTTACATTGTAACAATTTGTTTGGCTCAAAACATCAATGCTGTATATAGAACAGTATTATGCAAAATCAACTCTTTTATAAAAATGTACAGATCAAAAGATTATAATAAGAGCATACTTACTAAAATACAGAGTATATGGTATTTATAGAATATCAGTTTGACACCACCCCCTTCATAACCATATTAACTATCTTCAATGATTTTATTTCTTTCTTGAATAATGGTTTCTACAATTTATCTACAATTGATTTCTAATGCACTGGTCTGTTGTTCCCCAAGTCACTTTTGCCGCCTTTTTGAAAAATAAGAGTAACATCTGCATTTCTGCAGTCCCCAGGCACCTCTCCACTATTCAGTGATTTCTGGAAGATTTGTGCACAGTTCCTGCAATTTCCTCCTTTAGGTACTTAAGGATCCTTTGATGCATCTTATCCGGAGATTTGTTTGCCTTAAGTTTGTACAGCTGTTTGGCAACTATGCTGTTAGTGATGTGAATAATGTCGCAATTTATCTCTGCACCACCCCTCCAGAAGGAAAAAAAACAGTAAAGGCTCCTGGTCCAAACTGTTTTTCCCTTCTGGGCCTTAAGTTGTCTCTGGATTAGGCACGTTACTGGTCTATTCTTAATTAAAAACTGAGGTGACAAATGTATTTAACACTTTTGCAGTCTGTGCATATGCCTTCAATCTGTATTAGTTCTGTGCCACTTTTCTTCATGGCCTTAACTGGCCTATGTTTTCTTCTTTTTGAGTTGCTTATAGCCCATCTTAACCAGACAGGGGTATCTTTAAAAACAAAAAAACTGCGGATGCTGGAAATCCAAAACAAAAACAGAATTACCTGGAAAAACTCAGCAGGTCTGGCAGCATCGGCGGAGAAGAAAAGAGTTGACGTTTCGAGTCCTCATGACCCTTCGACAGAACTTGAGTTCAAGTCCAGGAAAGAGCTGAAATATATTTCAGCTCTTTCCTGGACTCGAACTCAAGTTCTGTCGAAGGGTCATGAGGACTCGAAACGTCAACTCTTTTCTTCTCCGCCGATGCTGCCAGACCTGCTGAGTTTTTCCAGGTAATTCTGTTTTTGTTTAGGGGTATCTTTAAGCTGCACGCCCTTTCTTTCCATAGGTGCAACTTGGTCCATTGAATTCAAAATATTCTCCTTACAGGAACTGCCTGATCATATTCAAAGTCACTAGGGCCCATTTTGATAAGACTTCTCAATCCTGTGAAGTTAGTCCTCTCAAAATTTGGAAAATTTCCTTGAATCAATAGATTTTGTTAACTGTTTTAATCAAAAGCATTATTCAACGTGAGTATGCAGCATAGTAAGGCTCCAATATTTGACACCAGCATCTAGAGTAAGACAATATTGGACCAATCCCATGATGGTGCACGGCACTAAATTGTTAAACTTAGCCGCATTTGAACTATCCCAAAACAATTTTTTTCTGAATGTGCCTTTCAAAATTCACAATGATTCCTGTGGCAAAGTTGTATCATGTTTGTCCCCAAGCTGCATTAGGACAATTTATAGATAGTAGTTCTAGTATTCTTAACCAATTTACTAGTTTTGGCTACAAATGAGTATGTTTTTTTTCCCCTTCCAATTCAATATTTCTGATGTCTGACATATCTTTTGAACCAACTATTGAACTATTCTGGCAGCATCTTTAAGGATAAGTCAAGTCACATTATATGCTTTACTTTTTCCTAACATTTGAAAAACCATTTCTTTTTACAACTTTGCAAATTGGTTATGGTTCTTTGGAATAAAATAAACCCTTTGTTTTCAAGCCAAACAGTATTTTATTCTGAACTCTGTCTCCTTTGTGCTTCTATCAGCCCGCTTTTATGATTTACCAATTATTTTTATGCAAAGATCTAAGTGAGCCTTTTTTATTTGAAGGTTGATGTTGTTACCAATGGAATTTGATGAAGACTTACATCCCTTTGTTCCAGTATGTTATGCATCACAAGAATAAAATATTCATAGGAACGAAAACCGCTGCAGGCTTGGTAAATAATAAATGTAAGACCCTACGTGAAGATTTGTATATTTTTCAAACACCAGCCAATAGTACAAACTAATTGGATGCACATTATTGACATACTTTTAATGTGTCGTTGATGTAACATGTTCAAAACTTGTCAACCCATTTATTTTTTTTAAAGTATGGACAAAGTTGAAAAATGTTGCATAAATTCCATGAAAGTTTCAGCTCATCACACTTACTTGAATGGTCCTTAATCATAAAGCATGAATCACAGCGCTTGTTTTAGGGTTCCTATTCCAGCTGATATGAAAGCAAAATCAACAACAGATTATTAAAATAATAAAACACACAAAGGATTCTCACATTGAAAATATAGTGAGGAAGCACATAGGCACCCACCTTGTAACTTCAATGTAATCAGAACCTCAAAATGAGCAATATTTCTGTGTTTACATTTTGGACAGCAATGTTTTGAATCTTTTCCACCACCCTTTCAGAAATGCATTTCAAACCATAAGAAAACTTGCTGCATTAAAAAAAAATCTCTTCATTTCTCCTCTGGTTCTTGTACCAATTATTTTAATTCCATATCCTCTGTGCTGAATGGTCTTCTCCTGAATTGTGAACTTCTCTAGTTCTATCATAGCAGCTGGGGCTGAGAGAGGGATTACTGATCAGGTGACAGATGGTAGAAGCATAACTGAAAGAAAATCAGGGGTTGGCAACCTAACTATTAGGGATAAATGGTGAATATCAGGAATGCCCTGAATATTTAAGTAAATTAATGGGGGAAAAAATTTGATGAGGCCCATAGCAGGTGCAGGGATCACGATGCATTATTATCACAAGCCTAGTGACAGTGATGCAGCAGCACACAAGCTTCGCTTTGCCTGCGTACCTCCACAATCGTAGCATGCAGTCAAAGTGCTAAACACCTTACTGCGTGGATGCATGCTCAGCAGGGGCCCAAGTTCATGCGAGACTAGCACCAATTAAAGCCAAATAAAAACAGAAAACTCAGCAGGCCTGGCACCATCTGTGGGGAAAGAAATAGAGTTATGTCTTGAGTCCAGTAAGACTTTACTTATCAGTATTTTGCTTTAATTAGTTAAAGCCAACCTTCACTTCTTAAAGTGGAGGCACATTCTGGCTGTAGCCAGAGCTGGAAATGGATGGGAAAGTTAATCTGAGCAGGAAGGAACTGGAGTGATAGAGCAGCAGGCCAGAGAGAGGACTCCTAGGTTTTCAGATGCAGCACTGGAAGTCTTTATGCAGGAGGTGGAAAGGAGTAGAGAAATCATCTTTCCTAAATGAGCCAGGAGGGCCTACAGACTTACACTGCAAAGACAGTTGGAGAATATAGACACAATGATCAATGCTAGGTGGCCTGAGGACCTGGATATGGTAACAGAAAAAGTTCAACGACCTTATAGAAGTGGACAAGGTTAAAGAATACACTTCAAATGCCATTTTTCACCAACTCCACCAGCAATCTCACACATTGCTCAATGCATCCATCATCCAACATCAACATCTGGAATCAGGACTCATGCTTAACATTCATATGCTCCATCTCACGTGCCTAAGAGGGTAGTATAGAAGTGGGATCTGCAAATAGTGGCCAGGGCACCTGCTGGGAGCTGCAGAGGTTGGGTGGATGAGGGGTAAAGCTGCTGGGGATTTTATCCGTAGCAGGATGGATGGATCTCCTGCCCTTAGGCCCATTGAGGTGTAACATGGGCAATTATGTGGCAGGTGGCACTTCACCACATGGGGAGATCTGGTAGCCTCCTTGCAGGCTTGGTGGTGGGGAGGGTGGCCTCCTAACTGTTCACCCTGTGACAGGAACATCCTGGTAGTACTGCTGGGATGGAAGAGCAACTGGTTGTCCTATTGGCCAGCAGCCCTTGGGGTGGGATACTGTCCCTTAAAGGGGCAGAAACCCTGACTACTGGCAATTGAGGAGCATAGAATGCAGCCAGAGGTTGCATGACCAGCCAAGGCAAAATTGATCCTGACTTTCTGGCTGGTGGATGGGGCCAGCACGCCCTGTAAAATCCCAGCTGGTGAGTCACTGGGCACTAGTAGGCAGCAACTAGCTAGGGGGAAAAATAACATGGATGCCAGCTGTCTAAAAGGTGAGGTCACAGACAAATTCTGCTGCAGAAGATTCAGATGAGTACTTCAATGGGCCAGGAAAAGACTGTTGGGCATGTGCAGCAGGATTCTTGGTGCATTGTCAGGCCTGCCACAGAGCCTGTTGCCTGGCTCTATCTTGGCACAGGGCATGTATAGAGCTTGCAGTGTGGAAATGGTGGCTACCAACATGAGAACACTTGCAAACCCAGCCTTGATGCAGTGTCTGGAGGCTGATACTTCAGCTTCCATTGCAACACTGGCAGAAGCCACCCAATGTCTCAGTGTTGCAATAGGAGTCCAGACTCAGGTAATGAGATTTCTGCTTGTTGCCAAGCAACTTTGGACAGCTGCCATCATGGCTGCCAATACGCATGCTCAAAGAGGCTTACAGGTTTTTTTTATTCATTCATGGATGTGGGCTTCGCTGGCTGGGCCAGCATTTAATGCCCATGCTGAGTTGCCCTTGAGAAGGTGGTGGTGAGCTGCATTCTTGGAAGACTGCCACCCATGTGGTGTAGGTACACCCACAGTGTTGTTAGGAAGGGAGTTCCAGGATCTTGACCCAGCGACATTGAAGGAATGGCAATATATTTCCAAGTCAGGATGGAGTGTAACTTGGAGGGGAACTTCCAGGTGGTAGTGTCCCCATGTGTCTACTGCCCTTGTCCTTCCAGATAGTAGTGTTTGTGGGTTTGGAAGGTACTGTTTAAGGAGCTTTGGTGAATTCCTGCTGTGCATCTTTTAAGTGGTACACACTGCTGCTACTGTTCATTGGCGGGGGAGGGAGTGAATGTTTGTAGATGTGATGCCAATCAAGTGGGCTGCATTGCCCTGGATGGTGTCAAGCTTCTTGTGTGTTGTGGGAGTTGCACTCATCCAGGCAAGTGGGGAATATTCCATTACACTCCTGATTTGTGTCTTGTAGAAGGTGGGTAGGCTTTGGGGAGTCAGGAGGTGAGTTACTCATTGCAGGATTCCTTGCCTCTGACCTGCTCCTGTAGCCACAGCATTTATATGGTTAGTCCAGTTCAGCTTCTGGTTAATGATAACCCCCAGGGTGTTGATAGTGGGGGATTTAGTGATAGCAATGCCATTGAATATCAGGGGTGATGGTTAGATTCTCTCTTGTTGGAGATGGTCATTACCTGACACTTGTATGGCGCAAATGATACTTGTCACTTGTCAGCCCAAGCCTAGATATTGTCCAGGTCTTGCTGCATTTGGATATGGATTGCTTCAGCATCTGAGTTGTCTCGAATGCTGCTGAACATTGCTCAATCATCAGTGAACATCTCCACTTCTGCCCTTATGATGGAAGGAAGGTCATTGATGAAGCAGCTGAAGATGACTGGGCCTAGGACACCACCCTGAGGAACTCCTGCAGTGATGCCCTGGATCTGAGATGGCTGACCTCCAACAACCACAACCATCTTCCTTTGTGCTAGGTATGACTCTAACCATTGGAGAGTTTTCCCTCTGATTCCCATTGATTCCAGTTTTTCTATGGCTCCTTGATGCCACACTCTGTTAAATGCTTACTTGATGTCAAGGGCAGTCACTCTCACCTCACCTCTAGAGTTCAGCTCTTTTGTCATGTTTGAACTAAGGCTGTAATGAAGTCAGGAGCTCAGTGGCCCTGGTGGAAACCGAACTGGGTGCCAGTGAGCAGATTATTGCTAAGCAAGTGCCACTTGATAGTGCTGCCCTCATATGACCCCTTCCATTATTTACTGATAATGGAGAGTGGACTGATGGGGTGATAATTGGCCTGTTTGGAGTTGTTCTGTTTTTTGTGTACAGGACATACCTGGGCAGTTTTGCACATAGCTGGGTAGATGACAGTGTTGTGGCTGTACTGGAACAACTTGGCTAGAGGCGCGGCAGGTTGTGGAACACAAGCCGTCAGTACTATTGCCGGAATATTGTCAGGGCCCATAGCCTTTGCATTATCTGGTGCCTTCAGCTGTTTCTTGATAGCACATGGAGTAAATCAAATTGGCTGAAGACTGGCATCTGTGATGTTTGGCACCTCTGGAGGAGGCCGAAAGGGACCATCCAGTCGGCACCTCTAGATGAAGCTTGTAGCAAATGCCTTATCTTTTGCACTGATGTGTTGGGCTCCCCCATCATTGTGAATGGGGATATTTGTGGAACCTACTCCCCCAGTGAGTTAATTGTCCATCACAATTCACGACTGCTTGTGGCAGGATTGCAAAGCTTACATCAAATCTGTTGGTTGTGGGATCGCTTAGCTATGGCTATCATTTGCTGCTTATGCTGTTTGGCATGCAAATAGTCCTGTGTTATAGCTTCACCAGGTTGCCATCTCATTTTTAGGTATACCTGGTGCTGCTCCTGGCATGCCCTCCTGCACACTTCATTGAACCAGGGTTGATCCCCTGGCTTGATAGTAATGGTAGAGTGGGGGATATGCGGGGCCATGTGCTTACAGGTTGTGTTTGTGTACAATTCTGCTGCTGCTGATGGCCCACAGTGCCTCATGGATATCCAGTCTTAAGTTGTTAGATCTGTTCAATCGCATTTAGCATGGTGGTAGTGCCATATCATACGATGGAGGGTATGCTCAATGTGAAGCCAGGACTTCGTCTCTACAACAACTGTGTGACGGTCACTCCTACCAATATTGTCATGTACAGATGCATCTGTGGCAGGCAGGTTGGTGAGGATGAGGTCAAGTAAATTTTTCCCTCTTTTTGATTCTCTCTCCACCTGCTGCAGACCCAGTCTAGCAGCTATGTTCTTTAGGACTCAGCCAGCTCAGTCAGTAGTGGTGCTACCAAGCCACTCTTGGTGATAGATATTGAAGTCCCCTCCCAGAGTACACTCTGTGCCCTTGCCAACCGCAATGCTTCCTCCAAGTGGTGTTCAACATGGAGGAGCATTGAATCATCAGCTGAGGGAGGGCAGTAAGTGGCAATCAGCAGGAGGTTTTCTTGCCCATGTTTGACCTGATGCCATGAGACTTCATGGGGTCTGGAGTCGATGTTGAGGATTCCCTCCCAAATAACCCTGTCTCTACACTACAGGCTCGAACTGTAGACTACTGACTACTGAGGTAGTCACGGTACTCTGCTATAGGATACTAAGATCATGTGATCTTCCATTCTAATGTTCTTCTTAAAGGTATATTACACATCAGATTACCACAGGGTTGATGCTGTCTGAAAGCAAAAACCTGAGAGCAAGATACAGACTGGCACTAGGGAGAAAAGAAAACATCAAAATGGAGGTTCATGGTTTGAAGTTGTTGAACTCAATGTTGAGTCCAGAATGCTGTAAAATGTGTAATCAGAAGATGATGTGCTGTTCCTCCAGTTTGCATTGTGCTGCACTGGAACATTATAATAGGCCAAGGACAGAAATATGAACATGAAAGCAAGGAAGTGAATTGAAATATGTGACCAGAAGACTGGGGTCATGCTTGTGGACTGAGCGACAGTGTTTCACAAAGCGATCACCCAGTTTGTGTTTGGTTTCCCTAGTGTAGAGGAGACTGCATTGTGACCAGAGAATGCAATAGACTAACTTGAAAGAAGTACAAGTAAATCGCTGCTTTACCTGGACAAAGTGTTTGGGGCCTTGCACAGTGTGAAGGGAGGAGATAAAGGGGCAGGTGTTACACCTCCTGCAATTGCATGGGAAGGTGCTGTGGGGAGGGGTTAGAGGTGATAGAGGAGTGGATCAGAGTGTCACAGATGGAACAGTCCCTCCGAAATATTGACAGGGGAGGTAAGGGGAAGATGAGTTTGTTGGTGGCATCCTCCTGGAGTTGGCGGAAATGGCGGAGGATGATCTTTTGAATACAGAGACTGGTGGGATGGAAAGTGAGGACAAGGGGAACCCTCTCGTGGTTCTGGGAGGGAGGGGAAGGGGTGAGGCAGAAGTGAAGGAAATGGGTATGACATTGAGGGTGCTGTCAACCACAATGTGGGGGTGGGGGTAGTCGGGGGGGATCCTCGGCTGAAGAAAAGGGATGACATGTTAGAAGTGCTGTTGTGGAAGGTAGCATCATCAGAACAGGTGCAGTGGAGATGGAGAACCTGGGAGAATGGAATGGAGTCCTTACAGGAAGCAGAGTGTGAGCAGCAATATTTGAGGTTCCCTGTGAACCCTGCTGATCTAGTTCCCTGAAGATACTAGGTGGGTTATGTAGTAAAAGGGTCTGGCATATAAAAAGTTAAAATGGGACTGAGCACAGTACCACCACACAGTGATGTAAGAGAGCACATGACCCGTACCTAATGTCAGTCTATTGTTGGTCAGACCGTGTGTACCTGCAAGCGTGGAGGCAGCTCCTAGCTTGTACATTTTACTGTATATTTGTGAATAGTTCTAAGAGTCAATAAAGAATTACAGTTAACCCACGCATGACTATGAAGACTTCTTCAGAGCTACCGAATGGTATCCAACACCCTACAACAGGTCAAGCCTTCTACTGACAGCCCTCCTCCTCCATCTGTAATCCTCCCTCCTGTGATCTGTGAACAGCTTCTTCTCTCTGTAGCCTCTGTGCCATCTCCCTGTGATGCTGCAGCCCAAGAGGAACTGTAACAGTAGCCCCCATGATTGGGAGTGCTGGTGAGGCGTTCCTCACGTGGTGGAATACATGCTCAGGTGGGTGTGTTTACGAGAGGGATTTTACATGTCCGATGAAGCCCAAAATGGCAGATCAGGTGCCAAATCAGTAGTGGACACTAACTGATGCCATGATCTGCCACTCTGCACATGTGCTACTGACCTTTAAAATGTGATCATCAGGGCAGGCTATGCCAGAACTCGCCAGGGGCAGGCCCTCTGCTAATCTTTTCCCTCTCAGCTCCTGCAGCACCGAAAGCATGGTGCTATGGCCACAGAATCAAATTTTGCAGCTGAAAGTATTTTATTTATGTCCAATTGAACCATAGGGGGCTAGTTCGGGTACAGAATAAACATATCGCTATGAGATGAAAGAAAGGCCATCCAAAGCTAGATCTCCCTGATTAGAATGTGATAAAAAGAGGAGCCTTTTAACAAATGTAAGGTTCATAACACAGTAGAGAACAAGCTGAATACAGAAAGCACAAAGGAGATCTAAAATGAGGAATAAGACTGCAGAGAAGTCATATGAGAATAGATGAATGGCTAACATAAATGGGAATTGAGAATTCTTTTCTCAACATATAAATAGTTCAACAGTAGTCAAAGGAAGGGTAGGGCGGATTAGGGACCAACAATTAGAACTCCTAGTGGAGGTGAAGATAAGGCTGAGGTAATAAATGAATGCTTCACATCAGTCTTCACTAAAGAAGAGGATGCTTCCAATTTAGCAGTAATGGATAGGATAAATACTGTGGTTACAGGAGCAGGTCAGAGGCTAGGAATCCTGCGGTGACTTAACCCTCTTCCTGTCCACTATCTACAAGGCACAAGTCAGAACTGTGATGGAATGCTCTCCACTTGCACAGCTCCCACAACACTCAAGAAGCTTGATACCATACAGGGCAAAGCATCCTACTTGATTGGCACCCCAACCACAAACATTCAGTCCCTCCACCACTGACTCACAATGTCATTAGTGTGTACCATCTACAAGATGCGCTGCAGAAACTCACCAAGGCTCCTTAGACAACACCTTCCTAACCCACAGCAACCACCATCTAAAAGGACAAGGGCAGCAGACACATGGAAACACCACCACCTGGAAGTTCCCCTCCAAACCACTCAGCATCCCGACTTGGAATTATAGTTGGGCCAAAATCCTGGAACTCCCTTCCTAACAGCACTGTGGCTGTACCTACGGAACATAGACTGCAACAGTTCAAGAAGGCAGCTCACCACCATCTTCTCAAGGGCAATTAGGAATGGGCAATAAATGATGGCCTAGTCAGCAAAGCCCACATTCCAAGAATGACAAAAAAAAATAAAGAACATGTACTCAAAAGGTTTGCAGTACTCAAAATGGAAAAACCACCATGTACAGGTGGAATAAAACATAGATTACTGAAGGAAATTACAGAAGCTCTAGCCACAATCTCCCATATGTCCTTAGATGTGGGGATGGTGCCAGAGGATGAAAGAATTGTAAATATCTCACCCCTTTTCAAAAGAGAAGAGGGGTAAAATCTGGTCATTACAAGCCAATCAGGCTAATATCCATAATGAGGAATGTTTTAGAAACAAAAGTCTGGGCCATAATTAATTGGCACTGGAAAAGCATGGGGATAATAGATGAAACTCAACACACATTTGTTGAAGGCAAATTGCCTTTGACTAACTTGATTGAATTATTGTGATGAAGTAACAGAAAGTGTTGATGAGGGTAATGCAATTGATATGTGTAAGGACTTTCAAAAGGAACTTGATGAAGTACTACATAAAATACTGTTTAGCAAAATTAAATTCCATGGCATTAAGAGGTAGTGGCTGCATGGGTATAAAATTGGCTAAGGGATAAAAAAGTGGTGAGCAGTTTGAGTTAGACAGGGAGGGGGACATACAGTGAAGTTCTCCAGGGATCACTATTAGAACCAGGGGTCCTTTGATACATAGTAATGACCAGCGGAAGGATTTTTAGGACAACGTGAGGGCGCGATCAACAGCCCCGAGAGTGGCCACTGATTGCAATCGGCCCCCAACCACAATTTCCCATTGTCTGGCCAATTAAAGGCCAGCCAGTGTAAAGCATGTGCCAAAATGCTCAGCGCTGCCAGGGTTGTGGGGGGTGGGGGGTGGGGGGGGGGGGGGGGCGGGAGGAGGGCGAGCACTGACATAAGCGCGGGCACGGGTAAGCACTGAGTGAATGCTCCCTGAAGGCAGACACCTGCCTCAGGGAGCTGAAGACTTTAAAACCAATAAATGAAGTTTCTAAAATCATGAAAAAAATGTCCACACAAACAATCAATCACCTGAACATACACATGATAAAAATGCTGTCCAAAGATTTTTTTAAAAATTTAATAACAGAAATCTCATCCTGCCCTTGGATGAGGTTTCATGAAAAATGCAAAGTCTACCTGGAAGATTCGATCATCCGTCAACCATAAGCTTGGACAGACCATGAAAAATTTGAGACAATTACTACTTTAATGACTTTAATAGGTTTCTTAATTGTCGGCGGGTGCACTTCCAACATTTGCATGTGCCCGCCGACCGAGATATTGCATGAGCGGGAATGACATCGGGACACTCAGCCAACGTCATCACGTATGATTTTACCTCCGATCAGGTCGGGCACATGCCTGCAGGCCGACCTAAAAATTCTGCCCCGGGACTTGGGTATACATAGCATCATTTCAAAGTTTGCAGATGTCACACAACTTGTAAATATAGTAAAAAGTGGTAACATACTTCAGGATGATGTGGACAGACTGATGAAATGTGAAAACTCATGGCAGACGAAATTTAACAGAAAGATGTGATATATTTGGTAGGAAGAATGAGGAGAATTAATATAAACTAAATGGTACATTTTGAAAGGGAGTTCATGAACAGAATGCCATGGCATTGTATGTACATTAACCTTTCAAAGTGGCAGGACATATTGAGAATGCTGTTAAAAAGAATATATGATCCTTGGCTTAATTAATAGCAGTATGGAATACAAAAACAATGAAAATATTCTAAACCAGCCCTGGTTAGGCCTTAGCTGAGTTCTTGTGCCCAATTCTTGACATCACACTTTTGAAAGGAAGTCCAAGCTTGGGAAAGGGTGTAGGAGAGATTTATTAGAATGGTATCAGGGATGAAGAGCTTCAAATATGTGAAGAGGCTGGCGAGGCTTCGACTGTTTCAATTAGGCCAAAGAAGATTAAGAGAGGAAATGAGATAGAGATGTTCAAAATCATAAATGGCTTTGATAGAGTAAATACAAATAAATTGTTTCTAGTGCCAGAAGGATCAGTAACAAAAGGCAACAGATTTAAGCTGATTGGCAAAAGAACTTGAGGCAACATTTTTCTTAAATCAATTTGTTATGATCAGGAGTGCATTGCCTGTAAAGCTGGTAGAAGTAGATTCAATAGTAACTTAGCAGAATTGGGTAGTGAAGATTTTTTTTAAAAAATCAGAGCTACAAAGAGCAGGGGAATAGCATTAATTGGATAGCTCTGCCAAAGATCTGGTGCATGCGCATTCAGATGAATGGACTCCTTCTGTTTAGTATGATTATTTTATGAGTATAGGATCACAGCATGATTCACAAACGAAAAGAAGCTAATTTTGTTCCCATAGTTACTCTCACTTTTTTGCTTTGGCTGGGACAGTCTTATCAGTTCTCAGGGAGGTGCCTATGCAAACTGCTTTGCAGAGATGAATCATTACATGTGGGAAGGGAACTGACATTTTCCTACTTAGATTATCCTCTGTGCAGCTAAGTATGAAACATCAGTCATGATCTTCAGGCTGAACTGTACCATCAGATACTCTCAGCTGCAAGAGGATGTGTGGTGATCAGTCTCCAGGAAAGAAAAATGGAGAAAAGGAGTTTTTGAAATAAATTATCAAAATCAACAGCTTCAGCTGCATTTATTAAGGTTAACAAAATATTATTCGCCACTTATGTAAACATTTAATCACTGCTGGATTGGAATAATGAATAGAAGTAAATAGAATGCCATAGCTTACCACATACTACATCAAGTATTAATTCGATCATCCATGCTAAAAGATATCAGGAAGAAAAAAAATGAAGCAGGAGAAACTCAACTTATGGGTGCCATTTCTGCCCCAGCTCGGCCTTATCTGTGCTTTTTTTCTAAACTTGCTCTCCTGGCTGGCTTCCCATCTTCCGCTCTCCAAAAGCATCTACTTGCCATGTCCAAACTCACACCAAGTCCAATGTTTCCATCATCCCTCTGCTCACTGACAATATTGGTTTCTGAGGTGGCAATACCTCAGTTTAAAAATTCTATTTCCACTTTTTATTCCGTCCATGGTCTCACCCCTTCCTACCTCAGTAACCTCCTTCAGCCCCATAACCCTTTGAGACCTCTCCTCCAATTTTGATCTCTTATGGAACGTATTTCCCCCTCTCTCCCATCTACCCCACTCCCCGCCCCCCACTATTTTAATCACTCCATCATTGGTGGCCATGCTTTCAGCTGCTTAGACCCTAAGCCAAGGGTTTCCAAACTGTGGGTTGCAACTCCCAATCATGAGCTCCCCCCTCCTCCTAGGCAGCAATAGCAACTGTGGAGAGGAGAGTGTCCAGCCTGGAGGCTCTAGCTGGGCACCCCTTATCCCACTGAATCAATGATGCCAAAAAGCAAGGGTTGGATGATGAGCCTAAAGCACCCATTAAGATCAGAAACCACTTTTAGCGGGGTATTTAAGTGGGCCGGGGTGACTGCGTATTGACTTGGCCCAGGCAAGTGAAACTGAGTGAGGGAAAGATTGAAAGCTCATGTGGCTGAGCCGGGGGCGGGTGGGGGGGCGGGGGGGGGGGCTTCAAACTTTACTGCACTCTTGGCTGCCTGTTGTACAAGCTCCTTACCCTTGGATGGAGAAAGCTTCACAGGTAGCAGCACCTAGGCAAAAAGTGGGGAAAGGGAGAAGGGCTGGTGAATGCATGTGTGTATGAGAGGAGAGGGAGCATGGAAAGGGGGGCTGCCGGATGATTGAATGAGTGGAGGCATTGAGAAGAGGGACTGAAGTGAGTGAGTAGGGGAAGGGAGGTTGGGAAGTGAGGCTGCTAATTGAGTGGCTGAGGGAAGGCGGTTTTGGAAGAGAGGCTGTGCGGGAGTGCAGTGAGGGAGGTTGAGATGAAGGGTGTGTGTGTGCATGTCTTTGTATATGTGTGTATGTATGTGTGTGTATGTATGTGTGTGCTGGGAGAGAGGCGCTTATTACAACGTGTGTGGAGGATGGGATGGAGAAGGGCTTCACTGAGTCTTCTGTCACCAGGGAATATGAAGACCTTGGCAGAAACCTACATGAGTACATAAAATAATAACATTTTTACAAAGTACTTTAAAACAGAGACTTTCATATTTACATTTTGTATTATTATATGTTGATTTATAATACACAAATTTTAATAATTATATACTGAATGTTACTACGCTGCTTTATTGTTGATTAATTTTTGCTGGTGTCTGGGACCATGTTAATTTTTAGGTGTTACAATGGAGTCACACCGGAAAATAGTTTGGGATGCACTAAGCTCTGGAATTCCTGTCTACCAAATCTCAACCTCTCCCTCTCTTCCCCTAGATGCTACTTAAAACTCTTTTCTTTGACCATTCTTCTGATCATCTGTCCTAAACACCTCTTCATGTGGCCTGTGCCCAACTAGGTTTAACATTGCTCCAGTGAAGTTTCTTCAAACATTTGGCTGCATTAACATCACAAAATAAATGCAAGTTGTTGGTGTTGTTGGCAGAGAGCCTCAAAGATCTAATAAATGTATGTAAATAAGGGTCCTGTGCTAGGTTAAGAATCCTTCCATCAAATTGAACTTAGCAATGCTTTTGATAAGGTCCCACATGGGAGACTTATAAAGAAGGCAAATGCAAATGAGATTCAGGGTAATTTGATAAGGTGGATTCAAAATTGGCCTATTTGTAGGAGACAGAGGGTGATGACAGAAGGCTGCTGGAAGCCAGCGTCCAGTGGCGTACCACAGGGATCAATGTTGGATCCTCTATTATTCGTCATTTATATAAACGACATAGGTGACTATATGGGGGGTAGGATTAGTAAGTTTGAAGATGACACAATGATTGGCCAGGTGGTTAACAGTGAGGTTGAGTGTTTTGGGCTACAGGAAGATATAGACGGGATTGTCAAATGGGCAGATAAGTGGCAGATGAAATTTCATCCTGAAAAGTGTGAGGTGATACACTTTGGAAGGAGTAATTTGACAAGGACGTATTCAATGAACAGTATGACACCAGGAAATTCTGAGGAACAAAGAGACTTTGGCGTGTATGTCCATAGACCTCTGAAGGCGGAGGGACATGTTAGTGGGGTGGTGAAAAAGGCATATGGGACACTTGCCTTTGTCAATCGAGGCATAGATTACAAAAGTAGGGAGGTCATGTTGGAGTTTTACAGAACCTTGGTGAGGCCACAGCTGGAGTGCAGTTCTGGTCGCCACATTATAGGAAGGATGTGATTGCACTGGAGGGGGTGCAGAGGAGATTCACCAGGATGTTGCCTGGGATGAAACATTTAAGTTATGAAGAGAGGTTGGATAGGCTTGGGTTGTTTTTGTTGGAGCAGAGAAGACTGAGGAGCGAGCTGATCGAGGTATACAAGATTATGAGGGGCAAGGACAGGATGGATAGGGAGCAGCTGTTCCCCTTAGTTGAAGGGTCAGTCACGAGGGGACATAAGTTCAAGGTGAGGGGCAGGAGGTTTAGGCGGGATGTGAGGAAAAACTTTTCTACCCGGAGGGTGGTGACAGTCTGGAATGCACTGCCTGGGAGGGTGGTGAAGGTGGGTTGCATCACATTCTTTAAAAAGTACCAGGATGAGCACTTGGCAGGTCATAACATTCAAGGCTATGGGCCAAGTGCTGGCAAATGGGATTAGGTAGGTAGGTCAGGTGTTTCTCACGTGTCGGTGCAGATTTGATGGGCTGAGGGGCCTCTTCTGTACTGTGTGATTCTGTAATCCTGTGATTCTGTGAATCCTGTATTTGTTAATTTTAAAACCTGGCCACAAATCCACGAGGATAATTGGGGAGGAGGTAGAAGCAATATTATTTAAAAGGACGTTCGGCTGTTTTTATTAAGTCTCTGGTTAATCATATTATACTGCGAGCTGCTTTGTACTGTTGCTAGCTGTGCTAGCTGCTCTAGTTGAATTGGCGAATTGTGCAGGCTTTTTTTTGGGGGTTCCAAGACAATCTCTGACCTGGGGTTTGGGCACAAATTCACTCTGCCAACATGAGTGTTGTGCTTGATCTGTAATTGGGACTGCACAATGAGGAGGAGGGTGAGCAGCAAATCAGAGTACATGGCCTTGAACCTGCTGGGAGAAGCAGAAGGAGAGGAAGGAAGAGAAAGTCTCACACCAAGTCAAGGTACAGGAACGGAACATCTTACCTCTGTTATGATACCTGTGGGGGAACTGCAAACCAAATCACCAAATTTACTGAATAGCCCTCTAATGAAGAAATTACCAGCAAGATTTCACTTTTGTAGCATTTGCTTTAACACAAATCAGAACCAATGCAAATTACACATGAATTAACAAGCAAATAATACTTCAGATAAAAAGGTAAATTTAAATGCAACATTACATCTTATACAACCACAAACATTCACATCACTCCCTGCACAAATGTGGCACAATGAAGCTACACATTTTCACAATATGCTGTTCTTTATTCACGCATAATAGCTTAGGAGTCTGATCCAACAACAGCTTTCACCTTTGAGTTTCCAGGTACAATTATGACCAGCAAGGCACACTTCTACGAATTTTCTCAACCTTGGGTATGCAACCCTGATGGTGTAGCTTCCCAGAGTTCTTTTTCAACCGAGCAACCAACAACACCCCTCCCTGTTCATGTTTTGGCCACTTCTGGGAAAGCACCAAACTCTTTAGCATCTCTGCACTATTCACACAACTTTCCAGGTTTTAGACCATTTTTAGCCAGCATGCATCGTATCTCTAAGAGCTCCTATCTTCTTTTCTGCCATACAGAAAAGCTGACCTCTTCCTGAGAGTGAATTACTTCTTCTATTCACAATAATTCTCTATATTCCTCTTTCTGTCTCTGTCTGCTTCCTCTTTATGTCTGCATCTGTGAACTGATGGCTTTCATCCTCCGGCTCCTCAGTTTGTAGTTATCCTTTGAGTCTGCAGTTCTTCTTTGTATCTGCTAGCCACATGGCTTCTTTTTTAACTTCCCGTTGGAATTGCTTCCAGGTCAAGAGCTGCCATGCCATGTGGGCCATTATTCCTTATTCTGCAAGAAAATTACATCTGATCCCTTTACAATTAATGTAGACTGTGATCAAGTTATGTCATCGGTCCTACAATTGCAGCTGACCAGTATAGACATTGAACTGCCTGAATTGTTGAAATGGAGATTAATCATGGCCCTTAAGAACAATTCATTCAAGGCTGCTGCATCTGACATTAGCAACGTCCATCAATTTGGTGCGTCAAACAATTAACAATGCACTCCTTGCTCAGCAAAACATTTTTAAAATTATTTTTCAGGATGTGGGCATTGCTAGCTAGGCCAATTTTTATTGCCAATCTCTAATTGCCATTGAGAAGGTGGTGGTGAGCCACCTTCTTGAACTGCTGTAGGCCATGTGGTGTAAATACACCCACAGTGCTGTTAAGAAGGGAGTTCCTGGATTTTGGTCTAGCAACAATGAAGGAACAGCAACATAATTCCAAGTAAGGGTGGTGTATAACTTGGAGGGGAACTTGCAGGTGGTGGTGTTCCCATGCATCTGCTGCCCTTGTCCTTCTAGGTGGTAGTGGTTCTGTTTCTGGAAGGTGCTGTCGAAGGAACCTTGGTGAGCTGCCACCTAAATTGCATCTTGTATAAGGTACACACTGCTGCCATTATATGCTGGTGTTGGAGGAAGTGGATGGGGTGCCAATCAAGCAGGCTGGATGGTGTTCTGTATGGTGTCAAGCTTCTTGGAGCTGTTGTTGGAGCTGCATTGATTCAGGTAAGTGGAGAGTATTCCATCATACTCTTGTAACTTGTAACTTGAAGGTGGACAGGCAATGAAAAGTCAGGAGGTGAGTTACTTGTTACGGAATTCCCAGCTTCTGACCTGCTCTTCTGGCCACAATATTTATGTGGCTGGTCCAGTTCAGTTTCTGGTCAATGATAACTTTGATAGTGGGGGACTCAGCAGTGGTAATACTATTGAATGTCAAGGAGAGATGGTTAAATTATCTCATTCTGGAGGTGGTCCTTGCCCAGTACTTGTGTGCCATGAAATGTTACTTGCCCCTTATCAGCACAAGCTTTGATGTTGTCCAGATCTTGTTACATACGGATTCGGGCTACTTTTGAATCTGAGGAGTCATGAATGGTGCTGAACATTGTGCAATCATCAGTGAACATCCCTACTTCTGTCCTTACGATGGAGGGAAGGTCATTGATGAAGTAGCTGAAGATGGTTGGATCTAGAGCTGTACCCTGAGGAACTCCTGCAGTGAGCTCCCATGAATGAGGTGATTGACCTCCAGCAGCTACAACTATCTTCCTTTGTGCTAGGTATGACTCCAGTCAGCGGAGAGTATCCCCGCTGATTCTCATTGACGTTAGTTTTACTAGGGCTCCTTGATGCCACGGTCAAATGCTACCTTGATGTCAAAGGCAATCACTCTCAACTCACCTCTTGAGTTAAGCTCTTTTGTACATGTTTGGGCTAAGGCTGTAATGAGCTCAGGGGCTGAGTGGCCCTGGCGGCACCCAAACTGAGCATCAGTGAACAGGTTATTGCTGAGTAAGTGCCGCTTGATAGTGCTGTCAACAACACTTTCCATTACTTTGCTGGTGATCGAGAGTAGACTGGGGTGGTAATTATTCAGAAAAGGATTTGTCCTGCTTTTGGTGGACAGGACATACCTGGGCAATTTTCCACATTGTCGGGCAGATGCCGAAGTGGAACAGCTTGGCTAGGGGGCAGCTAATTCTGAAGCACAAGTCTTTAGTGCTACATCGGAATGTTGTCAGGTCCCATGGCCTTTGCAGTACTCATTGCCTTTAGCTGTTCCTTGATATCACGTGAGGTGAATCGAATTGGCTGAAGACTTATATTTGTGATGCCTGCGACTTTAGGAGGAGACCAAGATGGATCATCTGCTTGGCATTTCTGGCTGAAGATGGTTGCAAATGCTTCAGCCTTGTCTTTTGCACTGATGTGCTGTGTTTCCCCATTATTGAGGATGGGGATATTTGTGAAACGTCCTCCTGTATTGGCTCAGAACTGGATCTGGTAGGAGTACAGAGCTTTGATCTGATCCATTGTTGTGGGGTAACTTAACTCTGTATAGCACATGCTTCTTTCACTGCCATTCAAATAATCCTGTGCTGTAGTTTCACCAGATTAACACTTCATTTTTAGGTATGGTCCTGACATACTCCCCTGCACTCTTCATTGAACCAGAATTGGTCCCCTGGCTTGATGGTCATGGTAGAGTGAGGGATATGCTAGACTATGAGGCTACGAATTATGGTTGAAAACAGTTTTGCTGCTGCTAATGACCCACAGATCTTCATGGATGCCTAGTTTCGAGTTGCTAGATAGTTTGAAATCTATCCCATTTATCATCATAAGGGTAAAACACAACATGATGGAGGGGATCCTTAGTGTGAAGATGGGACTTTGTTTCCACAAGTACTGTGCAGTGCTCACTTCTACCAATACGGCCATGGATAAATGCATCTGCGACAGGTAGGTTTGTAAGAACAGGATCAAGTTGTTTTCTTCCTCATGGTGATTCTCTCACCATCTGCCACAGGCCAGTCTGGCAGCTATTTCCTTCAGGACTCAGTCAGTACTGGTGCTACTGGGCCACTCTTGGTGATGGACATTGAAGACTTGCACCCAGAGTACCTACTGTGCCCTAGACGCTCTCAGTGCTTCTTCCAAGTGGGGTTCAACATGGAGGGGTACTGTTTCATCAGCTAAGAGGTGAGGTGGTGAATAGGGCATTGGTGGTAGGTGGTAATCAGCAGGTTTCCTTGCCCATGTTTGACTTGATGCCATGAGACTTCATAGGGTCAAGGATAAATGTTGTGGACTCCTAGGACAGCTCTCACCTGACTGTACACCATTGTGCTACCACCTCTGGTGGGTCTGTTTTGCTGATAGGACAGGACATACCCAGGAATGGTGATTGAGGAATTTGGGATATTGCATCTACTGTATAATTCCATGAGTATGGCTATGTCAGGCTATTGTTTGACTAGTCTTGGGTCAGCTCTCCCAATTTTTACACAAGCACCCAGGTGTTAGTAAGGAGGACATTGCAGGGTTGGGTATGCAATTGTTGTTTTCAGTGCCCATGTCGATGCCAGTTGGCCCATTCAGTTTAATTCCTTTTTGACTTTGAAGCAGTTTTGCCCAACTAAGTGGCTTCATAGGCTATTTCATAGACTAGTTAAGAGTCAACCACTTTGCTGTGGGTCTGGAGTCACACATAGGCCAAACCAGGTAAGAAAAACAGATTTCATTCCCTAAAGGGCATTAATGAACCAGATGGGTTTATATGACAATTGGCCATTGTTTCATGGTCACCATTACTGGGATTAGTTTTTAATTCCATATTTATTAATTAAGCAAATTTAAGTTCACCAAGAAGCAACAGTGGGATTTGAACTCATTTCCTTAGAGTATTCGCCTGGGTTTCTAAAACTAAAACAGAAAAAGCATTTTCTGTTTTTATTTCAGATTTCCAGCATCTGCAGTATTTTGCTTTTGTGTTAGCCATGGCTTCTGGATTAATAGTGTACTGACATTGCCACAGTGCCATTGCAATTGAAGCAGAAAAGCAGGAAGAGCTCTGGGTTTCACCAGGGATAGAAGGCATCCTCCAGGTGCAGAACATAACTGACAGCACCCACTGCATATCAATAGCCCAAAGTACATAACAATAAGAAGAGTTTCCACTCACTCAATATTAATCTGATGTGGGACGACTGGTAAAGCATCATACTGGCCTGTGCCTTGTTTCCAGGCAGTTGTTAGGGTGATTATCTTGTATCAGTCCTCAATCCAGACCCTTTCCATTCAAACCATTAGGTCTTATGCTGGTTGCTTGGGGAAAAGGGTTTATTCCCAAAGCACCTGGACCATGGTATCAGTCAGGAATCTGACCATAGGGAAGGAAGCACAGTTTAATCAGGGCCGTGCTTCTCCCAGAGCTCTGATCGCCCAAACAATTGGTGTCTTGATAACATGGTTCCCGGATAAGTTTGGAGGAACCCTGCAATAGCCTCACGAATATTCAGATTCAATCTCATTTGAGAAAACTCTTAAAGCCACCAGGAGGGGAGTGAGAGGAGGTGCAGGAATAGCAAGATGTCAAGGAAAAGCAAAGACCATCAATTCTGTCAGCTGCCAGAGCTTTACAATGAAAAAATCATCATAGGATGTTTTGGTTAACTTATATGCCTCTTCCAATGGACCACAGTCCTTCCTACCATCAGACAGAAACCCTCCAGATGAGTGGCCTCAACTTAATCACATGAATGGGTGTTGAAAGCATGTCCCTAGACATGATCAAAGAAACAAATTTCAAAACTAAGGTCACATTTGTGAAAACCCCTAGTGCCTGTCTTAAAGTGATTGTTTGATGTGGTACTCTGAGGTGTTGTTATCCCAACAGTTAAACATGGAAGATGAAAGGCTGCTGCTCATTTATTGAAGGTGTATCAGATGGCTACGGTGGGACTTCAAGTAGGCCCTGGCCTTAGAGTGTCAACTGCAGGCTTGCTCTATATGTTACACGACTCATTGCATTGCTTCCATGTCCTTCAGGATGACATCCTCCAGCTGTATCAGGTAGGATGCTCCTGATGCGCCCCCTACCCACCAATACATGTGTAGCCTATTTAAGGGAGATGGGAATTGTACAGATGATGGGACTCCTTTGGACTTCATGTGCTAAAGTAAAATAAATTTATTGATGTGTGTCCTGCTGAAAGGTCGTAAAGATCTGCATGCTGGGGTAGAATAGTGGGGGTGGTTCATAAGGGACACCACAGGCGGAATTGTCCCAGGTTTGCACTAAATGCAGTAGCATGCGTGAAAAAAGACATTTTACCTGCCAGCCTCAATGGTAGGTTTCCACGCCGTATAGTCCCCTTCCCGCCTCATAAATTATGTAGTCATGCGAAACATGCCAAATCACTGGCGAGTGGCCTCTGATTGATCTGCCATGCCGTTACCTCGCAGATTCTGCACGCCGGGGGCCATATTGAAAATGCATCCACACGTATACTTCTCAATGCTTGCGGCCCAGGACGGCTCCGGTGCAGACATGACCCAAAAAGTCGGGAAGATTGAAGCCCCCCGATTCAGTGGCCCATCCCTGGGATGCCTTCTGGATGCCATGGGTGCCCACCATGAAGTCCTCTAGCTGCTCTGGTTGCATTAGGCCCATCAGTCTCACCACTCTGGCTTGGGAAGCAGCGGCAGAGGTGGTCAGTGCCAATGCTCACACAAGAGGTCAGCAATCCTGTGCAAAAAATGGATGAATGATCTCATTCATGCTGCCGGAATACATCAACTATCTCATCAATCTCACCTCACCCACACACACGCCCATTATACATCCACTAGCATCTCGCTCACTGCCAGCTCAAGGGACATCACCACTCACTCTCTCTCACACACCCTCACATCTCCACGAGGCTTCATATCCTCAGGAGACTGCCTCTTCATCCTGTCAATGGCCATATTTAGCACACAGGCACGCCTGGCATCCTTCTCATTTGGACTGCCATGCACCTTGCTCACACTCTCTCCATCTGTCTTTATGCAAGACAAGATTGCACACAATCACCGGGAGATGTCCCAGTCCGGGGTGCCAGACATCAAGGTCCTTACTCTGTTCCAAAGTCATGGGTTGGAGCTGGCCAGAGAGGACGTCAACCGTTCCTGCGGCGACATTAAGGTCAGTGGCGAACACCCATATGAGGACCCTACACCACATCATCCCTCTCTCAATGCTGCTCTGAGTCCACTGTTCTGTATTCTATGTGGCTGCCAAGCACAAATAATCTCCACTTTCTCTCCTAGTTACAACTAAAATGTTGCCCTCAGGCAACCTCAAGAGCACCTCGGCTGAGGAACCTGAGGGCAGTCCGGGTTTAAACTAAGTTGGCAGGGGGATGGGATCCTGAGAGGAGGTTCAGCAGGGGGAGATGCACAGCTAAAATTAGAAGAGAGAGCAAGTGAGTCTCGAAGGCATAGCAATTATCGGCCAGTTAAGGCACCAGGAAGCTTGGCAAGGTTGGATGGTATTTATTTTAATGCAAGGAGTCTGATGAATAAGGCAGATGAGTTGAGGGCACAAATTAACACATGGAATTATGATGTCATTGCTGTCACAGAGACATGGTTGAGAAAAGGAAAGGATTGGCAGCTCACTATTCCAGGTTATAGGGTCTTTAGGCGAGACAGGGAAGGAGGTAAAAGAGGAAGGGTAACACAATATTGATCAAGGAATCAATTACAGCAGTAAGGAGGGATGACCATCTTAGAAGGCTCCTCAAATGAAGCCATATGAGTAGAACTTAAAAACAAAAAAGGAGCAATCACATTGCTGGGAGTGTACAATAGGCCCCCAAACAGTCAGAGGGAAATAGAAAAACAGATATGTAGGCAAATTTCAGAGAAGTGTAAAAATAATAGGGTAGTAATAGTGGGGGATTTCAAGTTCCCCTACATTAAATGTGGTAGTCATAGTGTGATAGGTTTGGAGGGAGTGGAATTCTTAAAATGCATCCAGGAGAGCTTTTCAAGCCAGTATGTAAGAGGTCCTACAAGAGAGGGGGTGGTCCTGGACTTAATTTTAGCGAATGAAGCTGGGCAATTGGTAGAGGTATCAGTAGGGGAGCATTTTGCTGATATTGATAATAACTCCGTTAGATTCAAGGTTGTTATGGAAAAGGACAAGGATGTGTCAGAAATCAGAGTTTTAAATTGGGGGAAGGCCGATTTTAATAAAGCCAGATATGATTTGGCCAGAGTGGACTGGGAGCAGCTACTTTTAGGTAAATCTGCGTTAGAGTAGTGGGACTCATTCAAGAAGGAAAGAGGGAGAGTACAAGGCCAACATAGTCCAGTAAAGACAAATCCACGGAGCCCTGAATGTCGAGGGATATTCAAAATTGGATAAAGAGAGAAAGGGAGGCATATGGCAGATACCAAGGATTCAGAACAGTGCAAGCCCTAGAGGAGTATAGAATGTAAAGTGGAGGACTTTAAAAGGAAATTAGGAAAGCAAAAAGGGGGCATGAAAAAGCATTGGCAGGAATAAAAAAGGAAAATCCAAAGTTATTTTACAAGTACATTAAGAGTAAGAGGATAACTAGGGAAAGAGTAGGGCCCATTATGGACCATAGTGGTAATTTGTGTGTGGAGCTGGAAGACATGGGTAGGGTTCTAAATGAATACCTTGTGTCAGTGTTTACAAGTGAGAGGGATGACGTGGGTATGGAAATCAGGTAGGAGGACTGTGGTATAATTAAAGAAATTAGCATAGAAAGGGAGGAGGTTCTAAATGGTCTGGCAGGCTTAAAAGTAGATAAATCTGCATGCCCGGATAAAATGTCACCCAGGCTGTTGAGTGAGACAAGGGAGGAGATAGCAGGGGTGCTGGGAATAATTTTCAATACCTCTCTGGCCAC
This sequence comes from Carcharodon carcharias, assembly GCF_017639515.1. Taxonomy (NCBI): domain Eukaryota; kingdom Metazoa; phylum Chordata; class Chondrichthyes; order Lamniformes; family Lamnidae; genus Carcharodon; species Carcharodon carcharias. The sequence goes on along the minus strand of NC_054478.1, from coordinate 51,842,679 downwards.
AGGAGAGGTGCCAGAGGACTGGCGGACAGCCAATGTGGTACCATTATTTAAGAAGGGAGGAAGGGATAATCCAGTGAACTACAGGCCAGTCAGTCTAACCTCAGTGGTGGGGAAACTATTGGTAGCAATTCTGAGGGACAGAATTAATCTACACTTGGAGAGGCAGGGATTAATCATGGTTTTGTTAAGGGGAGGTCATGTCTGACCAATTTGATTGAATTTATCGAAGAGGTGACCAGGTGTGTTGATGAGGGCAATGCACTTGACGTAGTCTACTTGGACTTCAGCAAGGTTTTTGATAAGGTACCGCATGAGAGACTGATAATGAAGGTTAAGAGCCCAAGGGATCCAAGGCAATTTGGCAAATTGGATCCAGAATTGGCTGAGTGGCAGGAATCAGAGGGTGATGGTCGAGGGATGTTTTTGTGACTGGATGCCTGTGTCCAGTGGGGTTCCACAGAGATTGGTGTTGGGTCCCTTGCTGTTTGAGGTATATATAAACAATTTAAACTTGAATGTTGGAGGGTTGCTCAGTAAGTTCGCAGATGACATGACAATTGGTCTGGTGGTAAATAGTGAGGAGGATAGCCTTAGATTAAAGAAGGATATAGATGGGCTGGTCAGTTGGGCCGATCAGTGGCAAATGGAATTTAATTCGGGTAAATAGGAGGTGATGCACTTGGGCAGGACAAACAAGGCATGGGAATACACAATGAATGGTAGGACCCAGGGAAGTACCAAGGATCAGAGGGACCTTGGTGTGCATGCCCACCGGTCCGTTAAGGTAGCAGGACAGGTAGATAAGGTGGTTAAGAAGGCATATGGGATACTTGCCTTTATTTGCTGAGGCAGTGAATATAAGAGCAGGGAGGTTATGCTGGAACTGTGTAAAACGTTAGTTAGGCCACAGCCAGAGTATTGCATGCAGTTCTGGAATCCACATTATAGGAAGGATGTCATTGCACTGGAGAGAGTGCAGAGGAGATTTACCAGGGTGTTGTCTGGGCTGGAGAGTTTTAGTTATGAGGAGAGATTGCATAGATTGGGTTATTTTCCTTGGAGCAGAGGAGATTGAGAGGGTACATGATTGAGGTGTATAAAATTATGAGGGGCGTAGATAGGGCCAACAGGATGGAACTTTTCCCCTTGGTGGAGGGATCAATAACCAGGGGTCATAGATTTAAGGTAAGGGGCAGGTGGTTTACAGGGGATGTGAGGAAGAATTTTTCACCCAGAGGGTGGTGGGAATCTGGAACTCACTGTCTGAAAGGGTGGTAGAGGCAGAAACCCTCAGAGCATTTAAGAAGTATTTGAATGTGCACTCACAATGCCATGGCATACAAGGCTATGGGCCTAGTGCTGGAAAACGGGATTAGAATAGATAGTTACTTGTTTGATCAGCGCAAACTTGATGGGCCTAAGGGCCTTTTTCTGTGCTGTAGACCTCTATGACTATGAAGATTGATCACAGCGCTCAGCCACAACCTCCACCAGCGCAGTGACACACGCCTCGATGAGACCTAGATGTAGAGTTTCTTTGGGATCATAATCTGGTAAGCACACCACACAATCTGTTCCATAGCAGGCAGAGGCAGGGACACCCTTGGTCGCCAGCACTTGAAAAACAGCTGGAGGCAAGGAATCTGCTGAGTCCGAGTTAGCTGATGATAATCTGGATTTGGTCCTCATTCAGTTGGTGGAGCTGCAAGGACATCACAAGAACACCAGGAAGGGGTGTCTGGTGTACTCAGATTGCAAAGCACGATGGTGGAGTCTGTCAGCCTTCAGTCTGAGGTGATAGCACCGGCATGCTGATGCACCGAGGTCAACATTGGCCAGATGGCGGCTGCCATGGAGACCTTGGTCCAGAACATTGGCCCTGCACTGCTGCACAGACTGAACTCCATCGCTGACACCATAGCTGGACTCCAATAACTCGAGGGGGATGTGGGCAGGTCGAACTCACTCTAGCTTCCCCTTTTCCTCAAGGCGTTAGCCAGGGGCCATTAGGCATCCGTAGGGAGGCAGAGGAGCAGCTCGACACTCCAGGGCCAGCCACCCAGGTGACACCGGGAATGTCTGGCATGATCCAAATCTCCTCTTGTGACCCCCACAGCTCCAGCTCCATGGAGAGTGGCCGTGGAGAGTGCAGCTGTCACCCAGATGGGAAACCTTGGTTCCTGCACAAGATAAAGGCACGTGTCCTAAACCAGGGCTTCTTCCCTGTCAAGTGTGTAACCTTCAGATCAAAGAGGTGGTCTGGCTTCACACTCACTGGACACATTAGTGATGCCTGTACCTCGATGGCATTTGTCATTGCTGCCAGGATGTCGTGGGTGGGCGTCACAGAGTTCCATCATTCTCTCTGTGTGCTTTCAGCAGCTTTGAGGTGGGGCTGAACCCCCTCTTCAGCATCTGTGATGCTGTGCTCCTGAAGAGGACAGTTGCTGAAGGCTAACAAAGGATCAGGTCCATTTAGAATTTCACAGCCCCATTTCCATGATACGGCCCTGATCACAGAGTGCAAGTGAGCTGCCCTCAGCCAGACAGGAGTCATGCTTTCACAGAGGCAATGTGAAGATCTATTGAGTGTCCCCACTGCATGTCATCATCACCTTCCTGGAATCGAGTGACTATTAGGGCCTCCTTTGCGTTTTCCAAGACATGAGCTTGAGCACTGAGGATATTTACGCTGCCATCAGCCACACAGGAATCAAACATTTACAGATGCAAGACGAGGATGTCAGGAACCACCTCACTACATCTCGTTATCATTCTTTACAAATCTTGTCGCTATGAGGGCCTCACGGGCATTTCTACCTCATCTGGCCAGTGAGATGGCCTCATCGCCGGCAACCTTGTCTTCAAGGACCTCATCACCTGCATCCCCTTCAACATCCTCCTCATTGGAGGAGACATGCAGCTCTTCCATCTCCTCAGCCAAGTCCTTCCCCGTTGCAGCTCAGGTTGTGTAGCGCGCAGCAACAAAAATGATGTATGACACTCTCGGTGGACTGTATTACAGTGCTCCACTGGACCTGTCGAGGTATCGGAATCTCATTTGCAAGATGCCTATCATTGGCTCCACCAAAGTGTATGAGCCTTATTGCATCATCACCTGCTGCCATCTGAGGTCACCGCATGGGCATCTTCAGCCACGTCCTCTGTGGGTTGCCCTTGTCCCTGAGGACACAACCCTGCAACGTCTGTGGGCCCTGGAAGATGCCAGGAATCTGAGACCAGCTAAGGATGTAGAAGTTGTGGCTGCTTCCTGGGAATCATGCACAGATCTGCAGGAAGCCTTTGCGGTGGTTGCACATCACCTGGACATTCAGCAAGCAAAACCCTTGCGGTTGACCAAATTGACTGCCTGTTGCCACAGAGACCTAAGCATCACGTGAATGCAGTCAATGGCACAATGCACCTGTAGGAAGCCAGAGATCTGCGCAAATCCCAGCGCCCTTGCTTCCTGGCTTTCCTGATCTTGGGCAAAATACACAATGTTCAGTGCTTTCACGAAGCTGGCATCCATGACCTACTGGATACACTTGTGTAGGAGGCTTGTGAGATCCTGCACAGATCACCCGTGGAGCCCTGGAAGGAGCCACTAACGTACAAGTTGAGGGCCATGGTCACTTTCACGGTCACTGGCAGTTGATGCCCTCCAGTTCCCCGTGGTTCCAATCCTGCAGCAGATGGTATACCAACCAGTTCCCTAGACATGCGCAGTCTTCGGCGACACTGGTTCTCAGTCATCTGCAGGAATGACAGAAGCCATCTATAGGCTCTGGGCCTAGCGGGGCAACTACAAGTGATGGCTTGCATTGGATCTTCAGCTGCATGCGCAACAAGCCGTACATCTTGATGGAGATGCTGCTCCCTTTGCCAAGCCAGGCACGTCTGCCACTTTCTTCTTCTCCTTCTTTGCTCTCTGTGAGCCATGACACACACCGCTAAATCACCAGGCTGCATGATCCTGATGTGGGTTAGCATATGTGTCCTAAGAACCTCTCTTGGTTAAGTCTGAAGGCCCCTTCACACATGAAGGGAACTGCTGGTCACCACTTAGATAGCCAGTGTACAGTGTGCTTCATGGCTGTCCAAACCCAACCCATTTCCGCCCCACTCCATTTGACCAATTGGCAGCAGCTTTAGCCACTGGACTGCATGCTGTGCTCTCGGCTCAGGTGCAGGCATTCTCCTAACCTGCAATGCAAGTCTGTGCTGTTAACTTGAACCATAATGGATACTGGCCACACCTTAATAAAGACATTGCAAGGGGCTCTGAGTGCCTCCACCAGTGATTGCATCATGGCCACCTTTCGCAAAGAGATTCTACAATTTGCTTACTCGGCCAATTGTTCAGCTGCCCCTTAAGAACATATATTAATTTGTAGTCTGTGCCCAAGGGGTGAAAAGTTCTGGAGCATTTGGTGGTATTTTCATGCTTTTGCATTGCTTGATTGGGCATAAAAGCTTCAGAGGCCCGAATCCAAGCTTGTCAATGGAGCTGCTGCTGAATGGCCTCAGCTGCAAAAGAAGGCTCACTTTTGACAAGTCTTTCAAGTATGTGGCCATTTCCCTCACCTCCACCACCACTTCCCAAGCGCCCCACCAACACCCACTCCCCGGCATATGCTTGTGTACTTCATTCAGTCTGTACTGCCTTGCCCCTCCCCCCAGCCTCACCTACATTCGCCCCAGCACTGCGTTGAAAGCCAGCCGGGAAAAAGCAACTTGCCTGTGCCCCCTGCAAATGCACAGCGTCTACTCCTTGGTGTCCTGCGGACGATGCCTACAAGCCCTATGCGCATGGCTGAGCGCACTTACTTCTGGGTTCCACTCGAAGTTCAGCTCGCCGGGTGCACACCTTTTAAAGGCCATCATGAAGCACACCATTTTGAAATCATGCCAATATGGGAGGTAAATTTGAAGTGGGGGGATGATTCTGGTGAGCAGGGCTTGTAATTAGATGCAACAAAATCGATTTCCTGCTGTGCGGCGGTGGGAAACGCAGCCCGCCATTGATGGGTGGAGCGGACAACAGCGTGAAACCAATTTTTGGCCTTCTCAGCATATTTTACGCTCAGGCCTGCCATGATGCCCATTGGCAATGGGACTGGACAATTCCGCTCCACATGTTTGGTTTAAGAGAGAGGCAATTGGAAGCATAGAAACAGATGCAGATTGTTCAAGTAGAAGCGGAAGTAGGTTCAGTAAATTACTGATGTGATTGGAAGAGAGCAAGTGGAGCAGGGAAATGGTTGCTAAGGCTACAAGTAGGGCAGGGCAAAGTACAAATTAAGAGCAATGTGAATAGGAGTCTCACCTTAGCAACCCTGATCAGATTGCTGAATTTCTTGAATTTCTTGTGCCATTGCAACTAGGTCCTGGGCACAATGTTCCTCAAATTCATCTGTTCTGCCATCCATGACAGTGGCTGCTGGACTGCTTACTTGGCACTCTTCTCTCATAGGATGAGAACGAGCAGCTCCCTCCTTCACAAACACCTCCGAAGCAGTATCTGAAAATCTCTGAGCCCTTTCAAAAGTTTTCCAAGCTGCCATCTCCATTTCACAACAGTGACTGAGAGCTTTCATTGAAAATAATCACAGTGTATCTGAGATGCTTGGTTCCCTTATCCAAACTCTCCTATTACCTGTATTGGGCTGTCAATGAACAGTGCAAATAGAATTGAGAGCATTCCAATCATAATCAAATCAAACACCATCCAAAATTTGGCTTGAGCATGTCTCTCATCAGGCGTGCATATCAGCTATGATGCCCCTTTTTGCCTGTTTTCAGCACAAGTTGAATTTTTCCTCATAGGTTTCAACTGTATGTTTGTTTTTGAAACCCATAAAATTGTTGTTAAGTATTACTAACAATATATTTAACATTTGGTCTAATTTTAAAGAATAATAAACATTTATCTACATTTCTGCTGATGTGCTTGATTACTGAAGATTTTATATTTGTGATGTGCAGGGCTTAACCTTGAACACAACCAAATTTAACCAGTGGCCAAAGAAATGTGATTATTTAATTTCACCACTTGCAGACAACACTGATTAAACAACCACACAATGGAGCATACAGTGTTGTCAGAATTAGTAAGAATGTTCATTAAGAGCATTTTAGTCATTCAGTAAGGCAGAAATCATGCTTGCATCAGCCCAGCTGTAAAATCACACATTGTAGAATATTCGTCGAGGCATCCTCTGGAGATTTAATTCATTTCTGACTGATGAACAAAGATAATGATCATTCACTAATTGACAAACTTGTTGCCACAAACATGTTTAACATCAATTAGATTGGTTTCAATCCCACTGGATACTGCAGCATGAGAATTTCACTATATTGACTCAAAAAGGCCACGCCAACCAATTGTGACCATGTATTTTTACTCTGTATTAAATCTGTTATTTTAAATGACATTTTAACAGCAACAGCTAACAACTATTGTCTTGCAGTTTAGTAATCTCATGACAGAGTGTAATACCACCAAGAACATGGCATGTTTTGCAAATATTTTTATGAATTAAATTAAGGAGAAATGATGCGTAGTGGTATTGTCACTGAACTAGTAATCCAGGAATCCTGGGTAATGCTCTGGGGATACGGGTTCGAATCCCATATTCAATAAAATTCAAATAGAATTTTCAAAAATTAAAATAGAATTCAATAAAAATCTGGATATAATAAAAATCTAATGAAGACCATGGAACCATTGTTGATTGTTGTAATGCCCTTTAGGGAAGGAAACCTTGGTCAGGAAGCCTAAATGTGACTCCAGACCCAGAGCAATGTGGTTGACTCTTAAATGCCCTCTGACCCTTAAATGAAACTCAACATTTAAATACCCTCTGACTCTTACATGGAATGCAACACTTAAATACACTTTGACTCTTAAATTTCAGGCCTCTGAAATGGCCTAGCAAGCCTCTCAGTTGTAACAAACTGCTACAAAGTCACAAAAAAGATAATGAAACCGGACAGACCACCCGGCATCAACCTAGGCACAGGAAACCACAATGGCAACCTCAGCCCTGTATTGCTGTTGCTTCACTGTTGCTGGGTCAAAATCCTGGAACTCCCTTTTTAACAACACTGTGCACCTACATCACATGCACTGCAGTGGTTCAAGAAGGCGGCTCACCACCACCCAGCCAGCAAAGCCCACATCCTGTGAATAAGTATTTTTGAAAATATTTTCGACATACTTAAACATTGCAAATTAGAGTGAAAGTGTATTGAGATGGTTGTTAACTAAATAAATAAAATTGCATAGGCTAACAAAAAAAATCACTATCAATTGTTTGTGTGGCTAATTTCTTATCCCCCTTTCCAACAAATACATTTTGTAGAAACATTGCAAAGTGAGTTAGACAAACCTTTCAATCTTAATTTACATAATCATACACAGCGCTAAATGTTAGATCTCACTTTTATATAAAACTCATCACATGGGCTATCGTGCATATGATCGCTTCAGTAAAGGTGAAGAAAGAATTGGCCTCTTGATAACAATTGTTATATATTAACTTATGGTATAATTGTTAAATTATGAAACTGGCCATAATATTCTAAGATGTTTAGAAACATTGGAAATTAGGAATTCTAGGAAGGCCACTGCATCCCAGAAATGTGGCAGGGTAGGAGATATGCCCTCTACTTGACCTCGATGCTGACCCTGTCAAAATTCCTGAGGTCAATTAATTTGTACAATCAGGGTATAGTGAAAGTCCAGCAAACTGGGACGGAGTTATATGGGTTGTGGGGGGGTGGTGGGGGGCTGGGGGGGTGCAGGTGGTGAGGAGGAGGTGGAGGGGAAGGAAAACTCCTGGTGAAGTCACTAGGAATGCAGCACTTCCATTACATTCTGTATGCCTGATCATTCCTTGGGCCTTACCCAGCTAGGGGAAACATCAAGCTTCTTGAAAATTTTAGATGTCTCAATGGGGGCACTTCTCAGTCTTCTAAATTCTAGGGAATGTATTGTACTCAAGTAGGAATCTATACAAATAAAAACAGAGAAGCAGGGAATACTTAATCAGGCAGCATCTGCATGGAGGGAAACTGAGTTAACATTTTAAAGGTTGCTAACCTTTCATCAAAACTGGAAAAGGTTGGAGGCATAACAAGTTTTATGCAAGGGAAAGAGAGGGGAAGAGCAAGGGGGTGAGGACAGTGGCAGGTGGTTTGTAAAAGAACAAAAAGTGAAGGTCTGTGATAGGATGGAAGGCAGAAGAGATTAAATGACAAAAGGGATGATGGTGCAAGGCAAAAAGGAGATGGTAATCAGACAAGTAAAGAAACTAAGCTGAGCCTAGAGGAGGTGTAAATAAGAAATACTAGGGTCATCACTAACAGCTGCCTTCTGACAAATGGTAACAGGGGTTATGATCTGAAATTGTCGAACTCAATGTTCAGTCTAGAAGGCTGTAAAGTGCCGAAATGAAAGATGGGGTGTTGTTCCTTGATTTGATGTTAAGCCTCAACAGAACAGTTCAGGAGGCCAAGAACAGAGAGGTCAGAATGGGAGTGGGGTGGAGAAGTACAATAACTGGCAAATGGAAGATCAGGGTCAACCTTGTGGACTGAGTCGAGGGACCGAATGGAGCTGATTCACTTAATGTTCACCAAATCGACATTTTGTTTAACCAATGTTGAGGACACCCTACCATTAGCAGTCAAATACAATGTACTAAATTGAAAGACTTAACACAAAAATTTCTGTTTCACCTGGAAGGAGTGTTTGAGGCCCTATGCTTGTACGGAAGGTGTCATGGGCAGAGGAGAGGGTGTTGGGGATGAAAGAGGAACAGACCAGGTGTTGTGGAGCAAACAGCCCCTTCAGAATGTTGAAAGGGGAATGGAGGGGAAGATCTGTTTGATGGATTCTTCACCCTGGAAGAGATGGAAATGGTGGAGGATGATCCCTTGAATGTGGAAGTTGGTTGGGTGGAAGGTGAGAGCAAGGAAGGAGTGAGAGCAGAAGTGCAGGAAATGGAGCAAACATGGTCAAGGATGCTTTCAACCATGGTGGAGGGGAGTTCTCAATTGAGGAGAAAAAAAGACATACCAGGTGCACTAGTAAGAAAAGTGGCATGTCAGAATAGTTATGAGAGAGATGGGGACAATGGGAGGATGAAAACGACTCCTGACAGGTAGTCAGGGTGAAAGGAAATGTAGTCAAGGTAGCTGTCAAGGCTAATAATTGATATTTATTGATAGCATATCCCCAGAAATGGAGGCATAGAAATTGAAGAAAGGAAAGTAAGAGTCAGAGATGGACCATGTGAAAGTGAGAGAAGGATGGAGTTGTAAGTTGATGAAATTTTCCAGTTTGGGGGAAAAGAATGAAACAAAACTGATACAGCCAACATTGTACAGGAAAAAGTGACGATGTTGGAGGCCTGAGTAGGAACAAAGAATATTCCACGTATCTCATGAACAGACAGACATAACTAGAATCCATATGGGCTCCCATAGTAACTCACTTTATTTGGCAGCAGTAAATGGAGCCAAAGGAATTGCTGTCCAATGTGTAAAAAAGTTCAGCCAGGCATAAGAGGGCAGTGGGGACTGCTTGGGCTTGTATTAAGGAAGAAGCAGACAGTCCTAGTGCAGAATGGAGGTGTGGAGGGTTTGGATGTACATGGTGAAAAGGCAATGGTTAGGGGCTGGAAGTCAGAAATAACAATAATGGCAGAAGAAATGGAAAAGTAACAAATGTAGATGGGAAAAGACTGTACAAGGAAGAAAAATAGAGTTGAGAGAGGAAGAAATCAATTTTCTGGGGCAATAACAGGTGGAAACAATTTATCTAACAGCACTGTCCTCTTTGTGGATCTAGGGAAGGATGTAAAAGTGTGCTGCTTGAGGGTGGGGGCTAAGGAGCTGGAGGCAATAGATCTGAGGAAAGATTAACAGAGGAGATGAAGTGAGTGACAATCTTGGAAATGATGGCTTGGTGTCCAGTGGTGGGGTCATTGTCCATGAAAAGGTAAGAGAAGAATCAAGGATTTGGCATTCAGCCTCAGCTGGTAGAGGTTGGTTTGCCTAATATCAACAGTGCCACCCTCATGAACAGGTTTAATGACAATGCTAGGGCTGGGGCTGGGAGAATAGAGTTTTGCAAGCTCAGAGGTGATAAGTTAGAGTGACTGGAGCTAGGGCGCTGGGGTGTGGGTGGGCGGAGAGCAGAAAAATTGAGACAGTTAATACCAAAGCGGCAGTGGGTATATGGGAGAGGGCAAGATGTTAACTGCACTCAGGGCATAGAGACCTTTGCCTTCCTTTGATGTTTTGAGAAGGGATTTCTAATATGTTGTTGTCAAATCTTTCTTGCATCTAATATCAGTTGTCCTCTGCGTCTTCCTGCTGTTAATGCTGCTGTTGTTCTGCTGCATGATGTTATCCCACTCCTATCTCACCTTCCTTCTCAGGGATATCTCTCACAAAACATTTCTGCAGGACATAATAGTGATGAATGCAGTGTAGCACAATTATCCTTAAGGGTCTGCTGGAAGTTTATTGCAAAGCTCTTCCAGAATGATGTAGGTAGCTGAATCTACCCTTTAACATGTCTAGTGCACTCAGTCTTGATGGGGTGCTTGCATGAGCTTTATTGATGTTATTTTTATCCTCTGATGATGATACCTTGTGAGATATGCTTCCCGATCTTCTTCATCCTCCTACTCTTGCGCTACCTATATTAAAAATTGTATATGGAAAAATCATCATTGGGAAACTCATGTTGAATCTTGTGTGAGGCCCAAGAAGAAATTTTAAAATGCCACTGGAGACTAATCAATAGACACAAGCAGGTTGAAGCCCAGCTCTCAAGACATTAAAAATGAAAAGGAATTACTTTTGTAAAGGTCAAGTTATTGGCAGATGCTTCAAGAAAGGTGAGAACAGCTGCCCTCGACACCAAGGCTGAATTCAATTATGTGTTGCATCAAGGAAGCCCGAAGAAAACTGAAATCAGTTAGTGGGGGCCAAAAGAAAATCCCTTCAACAGCTGGATCCATGCATGCTGAAAACAAAGATTGTTGTGGATGTCTGAGGCCATTCATCACAGCCTCAGGACATCATTGTGGAAATCCTGGTGGCAAGTCTTCTTGTTCCAATTACCTTCAGTCACATCATCAATGACCTTCTTTCCATCATAAGGTCAAAAGTGCAGCTGCTTTCTAATGATTCCTAGTGTTCAGATCCATTCACAACTTTTTTTTAATAAGCCTACAATAAAACTGGATAACATCAAGCATTCCCTGACAATATTTGAATCACACAAGGGAAAGGTAATGGTCAACTTGAACAAATATTAAAAATATTACCTTCTTGAACAAACATCTCCCATTGACGTTAAAATGGCACCATCACCCATTCTCTCACCATCAATATTTTGGCAAATATTTGACAGCTCTGAAGAAGAGTCATTCGGACTCAAAATGTTAACTCTGTTTCTCCCTCCACAAATGCTGCCAGGCATGCTGAGTTTTTCCAGCATTTTCTGTTGTTATTATCAATATTTTGGTGTCACCATTGACCAGAAACTAAACTAAACCAGTTATATCAATACTTTGGTTACAAAAGCAGCATGAAAGTCAAGTGATCTTCAAGAACCCAGTATTGACCAGAAGCTGAAATGGAGCGACCACATAAACACCGGGGCTACCAAAGCAGGTCAAAGCTGGGCATTCTGTAGTGAGTGGCTTACCTCTTGACTCACCAAAGTCTCTCCACCACCTACAAGGCACACCAAGAGTATAATGGAATACTCTCCGCTTGCAACACTGAGAACACTCAAGAAGGTTAATACCATTCAGGGCAAAGCAGTCCACTTGATTGGAATCTCTTCCACTGGCTTAAACATTTGCTCCCGTGTTCAGTGGTGTACCATGGCAGTAATGTGCACTATCTACAGACCACACTACAGCAACTCAGCAAGGTTTTTCAACATCTTCCAAACCCACAACCTCCAACATCTAGAAAAACAATCTCAGCAGGCTCATGGAAATATCATCACCTCCGAGTTCTCCTCAAATTAACACACCATCACAAGATGCACAACAGGAACTCACCAAGACTCCTTAGACAGCACCTTCCAAACCCATCATCATTACCATCTAGGACAGGACCAGCAGACACATGGGAACACCGCCACCTGGAATTACTCTTCCAAGCCACTCACCATCCTGACTTGGAAATGTACCGTCATTCCTTCACTGTCACTGGGTCAAAATCCTGGAGCTCCCTCCTTAACAGCACTGTGGGTGTACCTACAGCATATGGACTGCAGCGGTTCAAGAAGGCAGCTCTCCACCACCTTCTTAAGGGCAATTAAGGAAGGACAATAAATGCTGGCCTAGCCAGCACTGCCTACATCCCATGAATGAGTAAGAAAAAAATGGGTATATATCACTGTTCATATTTCAGAACACTTGGACCTTTGACTTTTCTGTTCTCACAGACTTTGCCTGAACTTGTAAGTGTTTCCAGTATTTTTGACTTTTGTTTCCCTTCTCTCAGTGTAGGTGATTTATCTTCTGGATCTAATAGTCATTTTCTTTCAGTCAGAAATATCCAAGATCAGATCTACCCCTCTCTGTAATGCCAGGTGTTTTTTTCATCCCTCCTGTTGACCTTTTTGTCGGTCAAAGAAACTTTCCAATGTACTTAGCATTTAGGGAATTGGGGCAGGAAGTATTTATTGTTTCACCTGAAGTGTTGTTTGAGTCCGAGGTACTCCAATGAGGGGTAACTTTGCTTAAAATAAAGATCATACATCACTAGAAAATGTATTGAATGAAGACAAAATTAAACTAAATAGAGATTGTTTAATATGGATTTTCATCGATCCTCTGGCCTATTAGTTAGGGAAAGCAATGGTCAGAAAACAGGTCCAAACCTAAATCTATCCCAGTTATGTTTAGGGTGGTTACACAGCCAAGTTTTCTTTTAAAGTTCATATCTTTAAGAATATATTCCTCATCTTTAAAAAAAATTACATTTGTTGTCACAACACTAGAATCTAAAGTATATTCAGTGTTTGAATCTCGAATGAAACCTATGGTTTGATTGGCCTCATATTTTTATTGTTTTGCTATCTTTTAACTTCTTAAATTTTGTGTAAATGCAATAAGAATCATCAAAAATTCCAGTGTTTGTGTTTGATGAGATTATCAAATTTCAATACAATTTCATAAATGCTGAACAAATTTGAAAATCATAAAATTCTGTCCAGTCATCAGTTAAGATTAAATGATGGCCTTCAATAAATAAAACAAAAAGCATGAACCTACTAGGAAAAAGAATTTTTTAAATTTAACTTGAATAAATAAAATTCGTGATAATAAATATGCTATTTCTGGTAGAAACTTATTCCACATGAATTCATGAAAAGAAAAATGTGATAATCATATTCAGTGGACTGACACTGATCACAACTAACAACCCTGTTAGTTGTGAAAAGAATCTGATTAATTATACATAATCATTGGCCATATTCATTTTATTAATACTGCATGAGTTGTGAATCTCATGAAAAGCTGAAATTGTACTCTGATTTAATCTTATTCCAAAAATTAGACTTACTGATGGATGAAGGGCAAAATCTGGTGTAAAGAGGAAATAACTTGATGAAGAGAACTGTGAAATGTTGTACTTATTATTGTGCTAAAGATAAAACAATAACTTTACATGAAAAGTACTCAAGCAAGAAAATAGATAAACCAATTGCAAATATTTATAACTCTACTCAGTCTTGGTAGTTCTAATTTACATTTAGATCACAAATAAAATGATTGCATAAAGCCTTGGCCCCTAATCTTTCTCTGAGCTGCCCCTACTCTGCTATCATAAAATTGTTGGAGGTGCAGCATAAATCCTGTTTACGCATGTGAACGGGTGTCTGCAGGATTCAAGGTTAAGTTACAACAGGAGCAGAGTCGGAGAAGCTCTAAGAAAACGATTGACCCTTATTTCCGAAGGGAGTAGATCAGTGAGTGGGCTGCAGCACTATCCATTTTACTTCTGAGCCCAATTTGATTTGCGTCAAGTTCTTTCTAATGAGAGGGAAGTTTCTTTTTTTTGGTTGAATTTATATACCCATCAAAGTAAAGGATGTCAGCATTAGAGAATGGTACACTTTTCCCCTTTTTTTCATTCAACATTAATATCAATCATTCCCAGATCGCTTATAATACAGTATAAATAAACAATGCAGCTTCTTATACTTTGTTCCAATAGCACTCATTTGCTCCATTCCCAGAAAAACAATTACATCATTCAAGGCTAATCAAGCTAAACTCCAGAATATTTATCTAACTTTACTACCTACATTACCCAGCCTTGATGGATTGCTTTGCATAGATCATGTAATCATAGTTTTAGCAGCACAGGAAGCATTGTATTCCTTGGAGTATATCCGTGCCTATAATTCCCTTTTTAATAATCTTCAATTCAATCACTAACCAGATATGTATTCATATATTTTATCATTTTGTTTTAATTGACATGGCAGTCATTTTCTTTGCTGGGATCTGTCCCACATATGCATTAGTCTGTGGGAAAATATATTTGACAAAATAGTTGTCCTTGAGATTGATTAATTTTATACTTCTGCCCTCCAATTTTTCGATCAATCTGCACTCAGATATGGGCAAGTACAAAACTGGGAAAACTTTACAGTCTATCTAGCTGCTCCCCAAAATGAATAGCCCCTAATTGTCCACCCCTCAAATTTTCCACACTTATATGCCTTCACTATCTCCTTTTGCAGCCCATTCTGCAGATTTATTACCTGAGTAATTAAATCTTAACTGCCTGGACATCTTCCCCCTTTTGAGCTTGAACCTATGTCCTCTGATTCTAGAGTTTGTGCCAATCTCAAAAATATTACTACATTTGAATTTATAACTTCCCTTAAGAATACATACTCAAATTGCATTTTGCGTGAGCTTTCACTTCTCCAGAGCTCCTCAGCCTCTCTTTATAGACCAGATACCTAGGCCCATATTTTGTGATCCCATTTTGGGATCACAGCCCAGAAGGCAAAACCAGTAAAACTTGGGAAATGACAGGTATTGGTCCGAATTGGTCTTGTATACCTTTAAACGGAACTCCAGTTTGGGCCAATGCCGGTTATTTCCAGATTCTACTGTGTTTTCCTTTTGGTATAGAGCTGGGATTTAGAGATAAAATAGCTGATGAACAGCAAAGGCTCAAGCCCTGCATCTGTTCCCCTCTCTGGCTATTTTCAGCAGAGTGGGAAAAGGGGACAGGTAGGGATCCCACACTCTGCAATTTAGAAGTTGCCAACACCATTGTAGAAGTGGGTATTTCAGAATTTCTGGAATTTTCATCAATGTGGCTGTGATTTTGAAGCCCTTCTAAATTACACCTGTAGGGTGGAGGCGTGAACCATGAATTAGAGGTGGGAAGAATATAAAAAGTGGATAAAATTGTGCTGCCTCCTTTATAGTTCATCATAAAATTAGTTATATCTATGTCTACTAAAGTAAATGATGAAAGTGCGATGATTCGAAACTGTAAGTGACCACTTAATAATATGGTTGCCTGGTTGTTATTTCAGACAGTTGGCAAGCTGCAAGTGAAATAATATAATTGTAAAAGTGAAAAAGTCTTCAGATACATTAGAATAGACTACCTACTGGACAAAATGTTATACTGCATTATATAATATTGAAAGGCTGGCCCAGTACGATACCCAGAGCTAATAATTCAACTCTTCCCATTGTTTTCATTCATTCTGTGCAGATCGGCTCAGCCATCTGTTAGGTTATTTGAATGCTTTGACAGGTGTATGAGCTTTCATTCATTCTGTGCAGATTGGCTCAGCCATCTGTTAGGCTATTTGAATGCTTTGGTAGGTGTATGAGGTTTCATTCATTCTTTGCAATTTGGCTGTTTGAAAGTGTCAACAGATGTATGAGCTTTTGATGCTGTCAAAAGCACTACTGGATTCTGCAGTGCAGAGATGTTTATTTAACTGTCCCAAGGAATGTGAGTTTGATGGGTTCTTCTAAAGCACTATTGCATTCTGTAGTGTGGAGTTTATTGGTTCAGCTGTCCTGGGAATGCGAGTATGATGGTTTTGACAGATTTATGAGTTTCTGAAGAGGATACTTACCTTTCCAGGTGGCGTTTGTTTATTTTGGTAGATTTATAAGCTCCTCTGTGAATTTCAGAAGCTATTATAGTACTTGTGAGTTCTTTATAAAGTGGATACTGGATGAGTGGGTTGGGGGGTGAAGGGGTGGAGGGATGGAGGGGGTAGGAGGATGAGGTGGTTGAAGAAGGCAGTGAGGGGTTAAGGAGGTGATGGGGCTGCGGGTGAAAGGGCTTTACTCTGAAATGAAGACAGGCTGATGTTTCTGGGAGAAGATGTGGCCCTTTTAACTTGGTCGCTTCAGAATCGGCCCACCTCCAACTCTGCCTCAGCAGCAGTTCTGGCTCCAGGCCATCCTGCCCCCCAAGAGATGAATAACCTGCCTGGTTGCACCATCAGGACAGAGGCGGGGTCTGGACATTGGGATTAATCCCAACTCCCACCTCCAATGCAAAAGTTCTGGCCCTTAAGTCAAGGTATTAGTTTAGTTGTCATTTTCTGCCTGCTTTAAGTGCCTGTATTCCCTTGTTTTGGTGCGGCAATTCAAAGTGTACATTGTAGTCCCAATATAGTTCCATCTGTACATCGGGCTTGACCTGATAAGTGGCAAGTAACATCCATGACACAGAAATGCCAGGCAATGACCACTTCTAACAAGAGAGAATCTAACCATCTCCCCTTGACATTCAATGGCATTACCATCGCTGAATCCCCCACTATCAACGTCCTGGGGTTACCATTAACCAGAAACTGAACTGGACCAGCCATATAAATACTGTGGCTACAAGAATAGATCTGAGGCTGGGGGTTCTGTGGTGAGTCACTCACCTCCTGAATCCTCAGAACCTGTCCACCATTTACAAAGCTCAAGCCAGGAGTGTGATGGAATGGTCTCTACTTGCCTAGTTGAGTGCAACAACACTCAAGAAGCTCATCCAGGACAAAGCAGCTCGCTTGATTGGCAACTCATCTACCACCTTCAAAGTTCACTCCCTCCACCACCGATGCAAAGTGGCAGCAATGTGTACCATCTACAAGATGCACTGCAGCAACTCACCAAGGCTCCTATGACAGCACCTACCAAACCCCTGACCTCTACCATCCAGAAGGACATGGGAACACCACTAATTTAAAGTTCCCCATCAAACCAAATACCATCCTGATTTGGAACTATATCATCATTCCTTCACTGTCGCTGGGTTAAAATCATGGAACTCCCTTCCAACAGCACTGTGGGTGTACCAACACCACATGGACTGCAGCAGCACGAGAATGTGGCCCACTACCACCTTCTCCAGGGCAATTGTGCAAATAAATGTTGGTCTAGCCAGTGGCACCCACATAAAATGAATGGGTAAAATTTTAAAAATGTACAGGTTCATTATCACCTTGTGGGATTTGTGGTCCATCGATTCTGTTCCATATGCTAAGATCCAGGTAGGTTTCCTTACTTGTGCCACATAACCATGCTATTGATGAGTTTACAAGGCCAAGATAATCATTTTGTAAGACTGTTAAGTTTTAATTAACATGGTATGTGAGTAGCAGGATTACTACCTCATCTTGAACATGAATAAAAACCGAAAACAAAAGAAAGGTTGGTCAGCAAGCTTTTGTTCTATCATTCTGCTTCCACATTTCCTAACCCAGGAAGCACTCTATCTGCCTTCTTCACTTAACCCAGGGGCCCGTTATTAAGAATCTTTTTTCAAATATTACTTTCTTCTTGGGGTTCCAAGGCTGGCTTTCCTGGCTCTCTCCAGGAATGCTGGGGCCCTCTTTCACTCTTCTGGAGACCTGTATGTCTCATCTCAGTTGAAGTGCTAACCTCCAACCCAATGCCAAGTGTCACTGAAGACAGGAGAGTAGGAATTCATAGCACAGGGAGTTTCTCTCACTGGTTCTGCCCCTTTGCATCACTGGTCTTATAAGTAGCAAGTTGACACAATGTCCTTTTCAAGGCCAACTGTGAATTTCTGGCATGGACTAGAGCTCGCAATATCCAGGTCCTGACCAATTTGCAGGCTGTTCCACCAAACTCCCATTGGATTCACAGTGGGATTCTGCTAGTTTGGCAGAGGAACCTTGATGCAGTCACAATCTTCTACTCATCCAGGCATTGCATTACCCAAAAAGGTAACTTGATGTAAACTTGTTTCAATCAAATACAGATCTTCACAGAGGAATTCATTTAGGATTGCTGAAGAAAGAGACATATCTATGCTTTTTGTCTTGCACTCATCAGGACGCTTGCAAGAATACAGATATAAGGTGGGAGGCAAACAACAATTTATACTGTATGTGAAGGGAGTGCTGATTGGTTAGCAAATGGCATTGCCATGAAGAATGCACCATTGATGGTGACTATCAGTTAACTGTCAAGCATTGTTTGAAATTTAAACCAGACAGCTTGACCCTGATTGGTCAAAGCATTGCCCTGAGGAATCAGTCAGCGAATGGCTGTCACTTATTTTGTTTAGCTGAAACAGGTGCAATGTATGTACATGTTCTTTCTGCCTGCAAAGAACAGGGCTCTGTGTATTAATATATGCAGTTTCCAGTACATGCAAATGTACGGCATTATATGCCCGACTGTCAATCTTAAATTGGTTGTCAGCATAATTCTTAGCACAATGAGGATTATTTAGCAAATGTTGTGCAATCGCGGAATCACATCTAATATTGGACGCCGTGTTTTGAGTTTTGCAAGCCGGGGTGGTTGGGTACAGTCTGTACCCTGCCCATTGCGAACAGCGGCTGGCACATGCTATTTGATACGGTCCGCCAATTTTAGGGATGTACGGCCTACATAGCTAGCATCTCACTGGCACTGAAATTCACACATCGCATTTCTCATTTGTATGATAGATAGATGTCCTTTTGGTTTGACAGCGGCATCCTGTTAGTGGCAAATACCACTCGTGTTGCAACTGCATAGTAACAGCATGAAACAGCTAGCTTCACCTGTTCTGTACTACCAAACAACTATTTGTATTTCTGAGACAGAGGTACAACAAAGATCAAATTCATTTAGATTCAGTCTTCAACACTATTCATAAGATACACTTTGATTTCAGTCAGCAGTTTCTTCTGAATTAGAATTAATTACTCTTTGCCAACAGGTATGCTGATCAAAACAAAAAAACTGCGGATGCTGGAAATCCAAAACAAAAACAGAATTACCTGGAAAAACTCAGCAGGTCTGGCAGCATCGGCGGAGAAGAAAAGAGTTGACGTTTCGAGTCCTCATGACCCTTCGACAGAACTCAAGTTCTGTCGAAGGGTCATGAGGACTCGAAACGTCAACTCTTTTCTTCTCCGCCGATGCTGCCAGACCTGCTGAGTTTTTCCAGGTAATTCTGTTTTTGTTTTAGGTATGCTGATCATATGGAACAATTTACATACCAAGAAAGGCTGGATTTTCCCTGTGGGATTCTGAGTCCCACAGTCAAGTGTGAGCACTATACACAGAACAGTTATTCATAGTGAAATTCCCCAGAGCAGCCAATTAATGGCCAGAGGGCAAACACACCTTCTAAGTAAGAATGGCGGGTGACTTCTCAAAGCTGGAGCACCAATCAGGGGCCTTTCAGCTTGAAAGGAGCATCAGGCTGCTCCAACTATTTCACAGTTTCAATTAAAATGGCTTTTGCTGCTAAGCTATGACTTTCGTAAGGTGGGGCTCGTGAAACTGATTTTTGGCCTTCTCGCCATATTATCTGCTCATGCCGCTGAACAAGCCCGTACCAGTTGGCACAGAAAGTTCTTCCCAGGGAACTTAAGGCTGTCTGGAGCACTGGCCCCGTGTCTGTTGCCAGGATGCCATCACCAGGCAATTAAACTGGCCCTTGCCTCCTGCAGAAACATAGAAACAGGCTGGAAAATCCCAGTTGGCCTCCTTTAATTAGCCTTGAGTGGCCTTTGACAAGCTGAATTGGCTACACGCTGCATGCAGACAGGTAAGCTTTTTACTCCCCACACCCCCTTTCAGCTCCGTGAAAATGGCCCAGGAGTGGTTGGAGCCGAGGAACTGCTACGCAGCCGGGAGTACGATTTTTAGCACCTGCCTGCTTCGGATCCTGGACCCAGTGAAGTCTAAAACTCAAGCCCCTAAGGGTAGTATGATTAAAGGACAAAAGATATTAATAAATCTGATAGGTACAATACACTGAACTACATTGGTAAGTTGAATTAAAAACTTGGCCTTGTTTTTTGCAACAACAATTGTATGTAGAGCTCTGCTAGATTTGCAGAATATGTAGTTATGGTTTGTATCTTTGCTAGTATAGTTGGGAATATAATCACTTGTGTGGAAAGTTATGAGTTTAATAGTGTAGTGGATTTAACTGACCTTTGACCTGATAGATAATGGCATCACTCACAGACACTGGAGTATAACAGTGTGCTTGTCAGTGGATTATTAGAGAAGACATACTGTGTTCGAGTACAGATACAGAAAATTACCCTTTATAACCTTCTCACCAAATAATCCATCATTTTACCTATTTCATCTTCTTCTGATGCAGACAACAATCTTCACAGCATTAAGTGCACTCCTGCAGAAATCTCATATATACATTCATATTCCTTGTGAGACATTCATTTCTTTGTTTCGTAAGATGATTCCTTCTCTACCATCATCTCAATGCAGACCAGTTTCTATAATTGCTCAAGGTTTCACAAATTTCTTTTAAATTGTGGTC
This sequence comes from Carcharodon carcharias, assembly GCF_017639515.1. Taxonomy (NCBI): domain Eukaryota; kingdom Metazoa; phylum Chordata; class Chondrichthyes; order Lamniformes; family Lamnidae; genus Carcharodon; species Carcharodon carcharias. Next base: position 51,821,829 of record NC_054478.1, on the reverse strand, counting down.
ATATTATTCTTGCTATGCTACCAGCACATCTAATCTTTTTTTCTGTCAAGATGGGTTATGATCCTCCCAGTATAACTGACGATACTGATATTAAAGTTAGTGATCGAATCTTACTTCTTGTCATTTTAAATACTATTCCTTTAATATTTGTCATGCTCTCAGTTTAAATGAACATGATACTGCATCATATTACAAAAAAAGGAAGTATTTGCATTTGTACAGCATTGTGAGAAAAATTATGGGGCTATGCACCATCTTTATATCAATGACCAAAGATTTGTGCCCACCATTGGGCTGCAGTGTAACTTAGAATTTTCTGTCACCTATGGAGGAAAAATACTGGCCAACATAGAGAGGAGAGAGTCATAGTCATGGCAAGCGGCGATGCTGGAGGACATGTCCAGTAGCCAGCCTATGACATGACATCCTAGCTGGAATAAAGGCAGTATAGAGGAATGAGCCATGACTGCTGCCAGAAAATTTGGCACAGACCAGCATGATTTTTTGCCTGTGGTGACAAATAAGATGGACTTGGAGTGGTTTTATTCAGAAAGATACCAGACTGGTGATAGGGCGTCAACAAGACAATGTGGGTGCAGTCTATACTTGCACCTCGGGGAAGCCTGCAATATGAGTGAAGCATAGCGCTCTATCATTCTTTAATATATACTCTTTTAAGAAAGCCGTACTGTTTTCTGGCACTTTGCCATCTACACAACAACACATTTATATGTACAGAGATTCATTTGTAGTCTGTTCACTCAAGCAGATAGTAACTAGCAATTACTTTTTTACACATACATATGAAGTATTCAAATCTTCATTCACACGGAGACTTTTCATGCCTGTTAACAGTGGGGAAACTGCATCAAGCTTGCTTGGTGAAAAATAAAATCACAAATATACCTCAACAATAAAAGCAAAATGCAGATGCTGGAAAGGAAATATGCTTCCGTACTTATAATAGCTCTTCATATAGAAAGAAAGGTACACAAGTACATTCCAATCCCATTTCTATTTTGAGGGTTACTATCAGTTATAGTGCAAGGAATAAAAGGTAAAGCTTTCAAAAATTGTGGCTGCTGTCTATGTATCATATGAGATTTGTATCCCATATGTCATCCATCTGGCTGCTGTAGCTAGCTGAGCTACTAAACAAATGACTGTGGTCTTCACTGTCATGAATGTAGTTTGTTCTGGGCGTAAATATCATTTATTCTGGCATGGTGCCCATAAAATCAGCAATTTATGTATCATATGTGTGCAGCAGTTGACACCAAGATGCAGTGGATGTGAGTAAATTGTCATCGTTTCTCCAATGTATATTGCAGAACATCTGAATTCAGTGGTGCATTAATATGCATACATTGTGCTATATAATAGTTACAAAGGCAGCCAGTTCCAAATCGATGGCATGCACAGTTAAAAAAACATATATTATTTAACATTATAAAAGAGAAACCAAAGTACTCTAAAGTCTTATGCAAATGACTTTGCACTATTTCCACTGGGTTACAGAGAACATTTTATCTCACAATTTCACCTGTATGAAACTGGCTTATTACATAATAATTTTAGCATTCATTGAATATATTTCAATGGTACCTTTTGTCTTGTTGTCATAATTTTAGCTTTATGCCTTTTGTTATTTTGAATGCCATTTCATACAATACAATGCCACAACTAACGATGATAGATAAGATTGATTCTATATTTTTTTTTACTATTCCAAGAATTAAATTATGAAAAGACAACTAGTTTTCACTGCATCAATCCTTTGCCTTATCCCTGTTGATGCTATCCTATTCTCATTCATTTCCTGCAAAATGCACAAATTTAAAAATCTTGATAATGCGCTTATAAAAACCAGGTCTGCCACTTCTCCCCAGAAAGGAAGAAATATTGAAAACTTTTAGATATGCACTTTAAGCATCACCAAAAAAGTCATGCCTTACTTTACATTTCTGCACAATTTGGTGTTGATAATCTCTGGACACTCTTAAGGGGTGGATTTTGAGGCCTCCGACTTGGCAGAAATGGTATGGATGTGCCCTAATAGTATTGGGCAATGATCACCTCATTGATCGCCACTTTATTTGTGCCCTCATTGTGGATGTGGTATATGCAGCTTCCTGAGACAGGTGGTAGGTCCATTTAAAATGCTAGCCAGGGTGCCAGAGGATCCCAGTTGCCATTTGTGGACAAAGCTGGGAATATTGTGTACCCTGTGTGCTCTGACCAGCATCTGGTGGTGGTCTGACTGAAGGCAATCCTGCAAGTCAGTTTGTCTTCATTCCTGTGGGTTTATAAGCCTAGCCTGGCCTCTGCCAACAGCTCCAACCTCCTCCCTAGGTAAGAGAGTTCCATTCCACTCCCCTAGATAGAGGACCTCCCCCAACTCCATAGAAAGTGAATCCGTCCCCACCCTCTACTTGAACCTAGGTTTCTTGGGTGATCTGGAGATGGTGAGTTGCCCCAGGGAACTCAGTTTGGCAGCAACCTGACCACAAAATGCAAATAACACCAGTTTCTGAAAATTAAATGTGCCTCCTGATGGGTCAACTGGACCTCTGATGAGCAGGCTTTGGGGGACAATCCACCCCTAAAATTCTTCCAAGTGTCTGAATACCCACTCTGAATTTATTCATTCCAGGGAATGCCAGCCACAAGACTGCCATTTTGGTGACAAACCAATAGTGTCGATGTAAATTCTGATGAAAGATCACAGATTTCAAAAGTTAACTCTGGGCTGAAATTTTCAGCCCTGTTGACAACAGAAACAAAGGAGGAGAAGGCTCAAAAATCATGAGGCTGGCTGATGTGCTGATGTCCCAATCTCTTTCATAACATTGGCCATTATGGACAACGCAGGCCCAGTGCTCGGGAAGGCCACCCATGCCTATATTGTGGGCAATAAATTAAGTTCCTTAACACCCTTATTAAGCTGGGATTGAGGAGGCAGGCTTGGACTTTCCAGTCGGCCTCCAGTTTCCCAATACGATGAACGGCAGATGAACTACCTGAAGGTGGGCACACAGCGGTAGTCTGGGTTCCCAGCATCCCAGGCAGGCCTCTAGACCTTCCCTGCCTGCCTAGATGAGGATACAGCTTAAGGGCACCCTATAGAGGAATTCCCCACTACCAACCACCACCACCCTCTGCCCCTACAATGGTAAGCTGCTGTGTTTTGTACTTTTTAATTTAAAAAATGGCTGAGAGGGCGCCATCCCAGTTACTTACCCAGTATTGTAACTGGGTGGTCCTCTGATGCTGGAAGGCTTCTGTTTGGCCCTTCAGCCTCGAGAGCCGAGCCGCCATGCTTAACTTTACAGGGAACTTGTCTCCATGCCATTTAAGGGAATGCTGTTATTAAAACGCCAGGTCAGCAACTGTTCCCTTCAGGGACTGTTTTGAGAGCTGGTAATGGTGCCAGCTCCTGTTTCCCACCCATGAGGCAAAAATTCAGCCCGATGTTTCTCTCTACACAGATGCTGCCTGATTGGCTGAATACTTCCAGTATTTTCCATTTGTATATCTGTTAATTGCATGCTGACGGATTTTCCATTTACCCGAATGCTCTTTCTAGCTATATAATTGCCACGTAACCTTCAAAAACACAAATTTCAATTTTGGCTTTGTTCTCTTGAATTTTAAGAGTATGTGAAAAGTATAACTTTGTAAAATGTTAAAGAATTTTCAACATTTCAAAACATTTATCATCTAGTTATACTGCAATGGTTACTGCAATCACTTCAGACTGATGCGGCTCTGGGTTTGAATTTCAATAGGGACTGGTTTTCGTGCATCAGTCACAACGAGAAAAAGCTCATCAATTGTCTCCTGGGACATTAGCCAGGTCACTTCATGTAAGTGAAATACTTTCTCATTGTGGCGTGGTGTGTTGTACTGGAGGAAAACGACAAAAATACGTCTGCAATTCACCCAATAAAATAAAATAGTTACAGAAAAATGTTACAGTTTTGGGATGATAATTACAGCACAAAGGTTAGGGAGAGAGCACAGCATTATATATAAACTCTGTAAATATGAAAGAAATTGATTTTTATCAGTAAAATCAAAAAGTTAGTAGTTTCAATTACAAATGTAAATTTTAAGAAGCCACTTTGGAGCTCTAGAAAGATATTTAATAGGTGAGTGCAAATAATGTGTTCTATTTGTACCACAAGGAAATAAACAATTTTAACAACCTTAAATTAAATTGCTAAAATATAAAATATTTTCATTTAATAGTAATTGGAATAGATTGTGAAGAATGTTTCAGTACTTTTCTCATCAACTTTTCAAATCTCCATCAATCTGATTGAAAATGTAGCAAGCTACAATTTGTTTGAAACTTTATAACTAGGCACACATCTACAGAAAATGGTTCACTCTGTGACTGAACAGCACTCTAGACATTTGTACATATTCATTGCAAGTGAAATAAGAGTAAAACTCTAAGGGCAGAATTACCCCCCCCCCGCCCCCCGTCGGAGGGTTTGTTCGGGGGGTGGGAGCGGGCGGGCGTGGACCCGATCAGCACCCTCGATCGGGTCCACGCCGCCATTTTACATGGGCGGGCCAATTAAGGCCCTCCCAGTGTGATGCATTCCCAAAAGCACTGAGCGCTCCCTGTGCGGGCAGGGGGGGTGGGGTTCCCTGAGTCAGGAGTGCGCTTTTTCACAGAAATGTTCCTGAAACACAGAGGTGCCTCAGGGAGATTAATTTTAAGTTTTAACAGTTCAATAAAGTGCTGAAAATTTTTTTTATGACATATCCCCTCAAGTGAAACTGTCACATGAGCTGGGTACATGTGCATTAATTTCAATAAAAATTTTTGAGAAAATTTAAAATCATTCATGAAACCTCATTCCGCCCATGGATGAGCTGCCATGAAAAATGCGAAGGCGGTCTGGGTTCTTCGCCTGCCCACCCCCTTGAGGTTGGATGGGCAGCTCCGTTAATTATTCTTACTGTTAGTTAACTGGCCTTAATAGGCCTTTGACAGTTTGGCAGGCATGCAGCTGACTCGGCTGCATGCCCGCTGAACTGAAAATCTAAATGACACGCGGTGACGTTGGGATGCACGCCCAACGTCACCACGCATTATTTTACACCTCGGCGAGCAGGCCTCACCCCCGCTTGCCAAGCCAAAGATTCTCCCCTAAACGTTGCAGATATGAAATAAAAGTAGAAAATTCTGCAAGGATATGTAGCTAAAACTTTAGCTTTCTTTTCCCTTTACGTAATCTGTGTCTGACCTGCTGTGTATTCCCACTGACAGTGAGATCCAAGTTACTGTTGGTCTAAAATTCAGACATGCTTTAAAGCTGAGTGCATTTTCAAGATTGACAATTGGTTAATGCTGGTATTTGTATTGCTGCCAAATTACAAAGCTGTGTGCCTTCAGTAGCTTTCATCTAATATTTAGTGACATTAACAATTTTACTTTGATCCATACTCAGGAAATTTTCAGTATAGGAGGAAAGATGCTGTGGCAGTAAGAACGCAAAGTAAGGCAGGACTTTCAACATTATGGTTTAAAACAGGTGAGATTGGATCAGCTACCCATATACAACTCATCTAATCTTGCTTTCCATTGAAGTCAATCTTAATCCGGTGCTAATGAAAATATGGTCACTCCAGCATGTGTATAATTGTGTCTGAATGTTCCTCTATACACACATATATATTCCATGAAGTAAAAGGCTACAATGGTGTTAGAAATAATTCACAGGGAATTGCAGCTTTAAATAGCTGTCAACTGACCTCACAGAGCAACATGATACTGCAAACCACTTCCCCTGTGTCCATTTTCCACTCCACTCCTTGAGCCTGTTAACCACTGCTCCTTAAAATATATAAGCTTCATATGTTTATTCTTATAATTAAGGCCAGCTTCTCTGTATCATATAATGCTTTTTGCAGGTTATAGTTCTGATGAGCTGTGCAGGTTTTGCCTTAGAAACCAAATAATTTTCCTTATGAATATTTCTAAAAGTGTATGTATTTTCTGAGCATTTTAAATAGATCAAGGCAGTTGATTTAATAAATTATGAATTTGCAGATATTCCAAGATGTAAGGACATAATAAATAGGAGCAGAAGTAGGCCACACACCCATCAAGCCTGTTCTACCATTCAAGAAGATCATGGCTGAACTTTTACATTAATTCCCTCTCCTACTCATCCCTACATCTCTTATTTCCCTGAGTGCCCCAAAACCTATACATGTCAGTCTTGAATATGCTCATTGATTGTATTTCCACAGCCTTCTGGACAGAGAATTCCAAAGATTTGTATTATATCCCGGTTTTCAAGAAAATAGCTCTTTCTTTCTGATCATCCACTGATGAGTAGCTTAGATCACACAGTGTAATAGCTAGTTAAAAATATATGTAGCTGTAAAATTCAAATGCCTAAACACGGAAAGTCAGAAGTTGTGATGTATAAAATTTTAACATTTGTGCAGTTATAAGAATGCAAAGCACTCTTTTTCTTTTATAAAATTACCAATTCATTGGATTTGATCCAATCAAACAAGACTTGGAAATATTTTTTCTTTTTTTTATCAAAATGTCCATCATTATTTCCTGTAGTATGTAGAAGATTCTGTGTAGATTCAATCCAAATCAGGGCAGCCTGCTAATGCTTGAGACTAAGGGAAAGAGAAGCACATACTATGGATGTCCAACTGTAACTGGCTGACCTATTAACATTTAAGCACATTCAATCCTGTTGCCTGGGAGGGTGGTGGAGGCGCTTTGTCTCACATCCTTTAAAAAGTACCTGAATGAGCACTTGGCAGATCATAACATTCAAGGCTACGGGCCAAGTGCTGGTAAATGGGATTAGGTAGGTAGGTCAGGTGTTTCTCATGTGTCAGCGCAGATTCAATGGGCCAAAGGGCCTCTTCTGCACTCTGTGATTCTGTGAATCTAAGGGTTGTGTTTCAGTGGTGTTGATGAGTGCTCTCCTTCTCACTAGGCTTTTAGGGGAGATGGTGATGTAGTGGTACTATCACTGGGCTAATAATCCAGAGGCTCGGGCTAATGCTCTGGAGAGATGAATTCAAATCTCTCCCATATCCCAATTTACGTTCAATTAATAAATCTGGAATTAAAAGCTAAACCCAGTAATTATGACCATGACAACTATAAGAATTGTTGTAAAAACCCATCTGGTTTAGTACTATTCTTTAGGGAAGGAAATCTGCCATCCCCATCCTTACCTGGTCTGGCCTTCATGTGACTCCAAATCCACAGCAATTGGTTGATTCTTAACTGCTCTTTTGAATGGCTATTAAATCATCAAGTTCAAGGGCAATTAAGCATGGGCAACAAATGCTGGCCTCGCCAGTGATACCCACACCTCATGAAAGAATAAAAACAAGTACATCTACATGCAAGAGATTCAAATGATCTTCAAATATTCCATGGAGGAATGTAATGTTTATTCTCTTGAAGATATTCTGTGGATTATCTGTAAAGAAGATAGTTTCAAGGCATAGAGTTGCTTAACAATGTTTAACAACTCTGGCCTCTTGCTTATTACAACCTAAGAGGGAACAATCTCAGATAAGAGCTGGTTAACAAAGCCAGTGTGTAGAAAGGCATTGCTGCAACGAGGCAGTGTTTTGCAAATTTTAAAATAAAACAAAACAGCAGAATGAAATCTGCAGAAGTCAGTTGCTTAGTAGTGAATAATTGTCTTCACTCCTGAACCTCTTCTGACCTAGAGGATTGTAGTAAGTCAGAAGGCAATCAGAACCTGGAACAGAACAATTGGAATACTGTCTCCATTTGAGCTTCAGGAGCGATTCAGAAAATATGTAACAGGGAATAATTGTTCCCTGAGTAGGGAATAAGTTGAGCTGTACACTGAAAAAGATACGCTTACATTGCTGTTTGTGACTGCTCTTCAGAATGTAGGAGTACAATAGGTGAGAAAACCCATAGGGAAATATTAAACTGTTTCCTTTAACCATGATAAAAGTTAGAAGTAATTGGTTCAAATTGAGTAAGGTTTCTCACTGACGCTTTGGATGTTCATTTCATGAGAAGTATAAAAACTTTGTACTTGTTCACATTCCTCTTTGAAGAGGTTTTTGGCACTACCCTTTAGGGAGATTTGAGTTAACCTATTCCAACCTGATGAAAGTACGTATTCCTGAATGACCATGTGAATATTTCACTTGTGTTTAACTGCTAAGAAAATACCCTGTTGTCCTGCATCCACTGGAGGATTAAACACATCTTAAATATAATGACCTGGGGTTTTCACTCATTGCATTGGTTCCTTTGGCATAATTTGGCTGAAATTTTAGCTTAACTGGCAACACAAAAAAAAATCACTGAACTTTAAGCGCAAATTCCACTCAGCGTACATTGAGCTTTTGCAATCTTTTACACTAATTTTAAAAAATGCACTAGAAGCAGGCTATGTCCATAAAACGGGCCATGCCCCAAGATCAATTAATTACCATTGGGAGCTTCCACTATTTTGTATTCATTTGTAAGCTTTCAAGAAAGATCTAAAAATTAAGCTGGTTCTTTTGGGTTCAAGGACGCTAATAGGCATGTTTTAAAAGCTTTTCAGTGTATTATTTTTAATTTACTAAGAGGCTCAACATAACTAGCAAATGTTTTATGAAAGTCATTTTCAGTCATTTAAAATTGGATTACGCACAGGCAGTAGATTAAAAATGCTTATTTTTCAGCAGTATTAATCAAACTGCACTTGGATGCCACCCTTAAATACATCAAGATATTTCAAAGCAAATTTATTTTTAAAATGCCGCTCTATTGTGTTCATGTCAGATTTTGCATTTAGCGATATGCTAATAAGTTGGAGCAGAAATTAAAAAAAAAGGAACTATTTTCAAAACAGTTGCAATTTTGCATGTAATTTGCCATTTGTGGCGATTGTGCCCAAAGAGGAAACACTACCCCAATATCTGTTGGTGGCATTATTAAATAGGTGTGATGGTTCATTTATCAAGTGTCATACATGACAAAACTACTGGGCAGTCATGCAAATTCTTTGCATGTCCAACCTATCTTTCAATTGCCAAATCATATTGGTTGTCAAATTAACAACATCCGTTAATGGCTGGAAATTCTTCCTTGCTTTACATTTTTCCCAGGGGTGAAGGCCTGTCCATAAACTAACTTTGATTTTGGAATAAAAGCATTGCATAATGCAATTCAAAAGCATTTCTATATGCTTTCTGCTTAGCTCTTAATTTCAGTTAAAACTGCATCTGAAGCTAAAGCTCAATATAGGGTCGATTGGAAGAATTGAATCAGCATTTACTATTTATTTCTAGCATTTTACATCTGACGTATTTGAATCCTATTAGCCTTTAACATTAATACAGTGATTTTTATTTAAAGGCTGTGGTACTTTTTCATAGATAAGCACTGTGTATGATATAATGGCAGTTTTCAGCAGTGCATCAACTCTTTATGATTAGCTGTTGAAATCCACGATGTGCTCCTCAATCAGCCAGCAGAGTTACAGAGAAAACAAATGGACAGCAAATGAATATGAGCTTATACAGAAAAAAGGATCAAATCCTGTTTGTCAAAACCAACATAGATTACGCCTGCACATTTTCCACTGATTGTACTGATCAGGATAGTCAAATTTGTGTTGTAAAGAAGGTTCTTTGCTGGATCTCTCTAACAATGCAAGCTGCTTAGGCAGCAGATTGGAAATTGAGCAGAAGTCAGAATGCCATGTGCCTGCATGTTCCCACATTCCTTTTTCCTTCAACCACCTATCGAGCCAATTCTTATATGCTGACATGGCCTCAGTTCCTCTCTTGCATAAAATTTTTATGTTTTTGGTTATCAGGTTTGCTTTGTCCAGTGAACGCTAGATGTGCCGTTGATATTAACACATTAGTTGGTGCTTAAAACAATATAGGGCAGAGACTAATTAAGTGAACAAGCATTGGTGGTTTATTGAAACTAAGAACAGAGCACGAGCACCATGTGTGCTTCTTCAATCATCTCCAGCTCTAGGCTTACAGGCCAGAATTTTCCCATCGGCGATTTAGGGATGGGGCCCGCTCGCTGACAGGAAATTGACGTGGAATGATGTCGGGAGGAACCCCCGACGTCATCCCAGTCCATTTAAACTTTTAGGAAGGCGGGCAGACAGCGAAATCAGCTGTTCGCCCACCGACCTTCAATGGCCAATTGAGCTCATTAAGCTCATTGAAAGACCTGACCATCCAACATTAAGGTTGGCGGGCAGGCCAGGAACCCCAGCAGGCTTCTGAAAAAAGATAAAACCTCATCCACTGGCGGGATGAGGTTTCATCTCAGTTTTTAAAAAGTTTATTGAAGTTTCACACATATTTATTAACATGCCCCATCTTGTGTGATAGTGTCACATGAGGGGTATACGTTAATAATGTTTTTCTTTCTCTATTTTAAAAGCATTTTAAACATTCAGCGCTCTCCCGGAGATAGCGCTTAGTCTCAGGGAACAGTGCGCTCTTTTGCGCGCATGCATGAAACAGCGCACTTTGACAGATGGGGAATCCCTCCACCCCCGCACAGGAAGCGCATAGTGCTTAAAATGGTGGCAGGCGTGCTTCGGCAGCAGAGTTCGGCTGCCCGTCCACCGCCGAGCCGGTGGGGCTCGCCCGCCCATCAAAGTCAAAATTTTGGCCACAGTTACCAAAGTAGGCCACTGTGTAGCGATTGGTCGATACAGTCACATGGTCAATTAACTACATTGTCTTAAAGGTACATAGATCTCCACTTTACCACATCCCTTCCCCTTTACTTGAAAGTACAATTGACAAGCTTCACAACATTCAAATTATTTACATGAATAACTATTGACAAGCCAATTCTCTCTGGAGGCTTCCTCAGACATATCAAGCCTCGGTTGGTTTCTCCGAGACCCCTTTCTCAGGGGCCAACTGTCCATCAGGCTCTTCGGTGGAAGTGGGCAAGTTTGTGTCTTTAACCCTCTCAGGTCCAGCAGGCCCCACCAGTACTTCCAAACCATGTGACATTTCTTCCACGTGCGGTGCAGACTCAAACACAAATGATGACAGCATTGCTTCTTGTGGGACTGTCTCTCTTCTCCGACGATGATCCACGAGTCATCCAATTATTCGGCCATTTATCGACACATTATAGGAGAGAGGTCCTGACACGGCACTCACTTTGCTGAATAGCCAATTGGGCCCATCTCCAAAGTTCTTTGAGAGAACTATGTCTCCCACCTTGAAATTTATTTCATGATTATGGCCATTATGTTTAGCCTTCTGGGCCTCTTGGCTTCTCCCCACCCTCCCCGCTAAATTTGGCCTGATAAGAGTTAGACCGGTGTGGAGATGTTTCTTCATTAGTAATTCAGCAGGGGCAATACCGGTGGTCGTGTTTGGCATCTTCGGTATGCAAACAGGAATCATGACAATCTGGTGCTGATGGATTCTGGTTCAGCTTTTTCAATCCTGGACTTAAAATTTTGGACCACCCGCTCAGCCAAACCATTAGAGGTGGGGTGGTAAGGCAAGGTTTTGATATGAGTTATTCCATTGAGGGCTGCAAACCTGTGGAACTCCCCACTGATAAATGCAGTCCCATTGTCTGACACGAGTACCTCTGGTAACACGCACACTGCAAAACTCCGTCACAAATGGTCTACGGTGGCAGCAGACGTAGATAACCGGACTTCGTAGATATCCATCCACTTGGAGTGGGCATCTATTACTTAAAGGAACATTGTGCCCGAGGAGGGCCCCACATAGTCGCTGTGGAGGCGCACCCTTGGCCACCCCGGCCATTTCCAGGGGTGCGATTGGGTTAAGGGGCGGGGTAGCTGTTGTACCTGCTGGCATTGAAGACAACTTTTGACTAGGGTTTCAATGTCTGCGTCCATTCCTGGCCACCAAGTAGCTGCGCACAAGCATCTTTATCCTACTGATGCCAGGGTGAGTGCTATGCAATTCGGCCAGTAATGGCCTTCCCCCTCTCGGGGGCATGATAATCCTTGCTCCTCAGAGCAATATGCTGTCCTGACAGGTGAGCTCATATCTGCGACTGAAATAAGGCTTCATGCCATCAGATTTTGCCGCCTGACCACCCATTCAAGACCTGTTCCCGGACATGAGCTAAAAGTGGATCTTGGCTTGTCCACTCAGGGATTTGTTTGGCCTGGACAGGGGAGGAATCCAAAAAATTTAGTACTAAGACAAGTTCCTGGGGAATTGGAGCCTTCACATTGTTATCTGGCAGGAGGAGGCGGCTCAGTGCGTCAGCATGTGCGATCTGGCTTCCCAATCGGTGAATAAAAGTGTGTTCGTAAGCTACCAATATCAATGCCTACCTCTGGATGCAAGCAGGTGCAATGGGGGGTATAGCCTTATCCTCTCCAAATAATCCCAGCAGAGGCTTGTGGTCGGATATAATGTGAAAATGGTGACCATGGAGGTATTGATGGAATTTCTGAACACCAAGCACAAGAGACAAGCCCTCCTTCTCAATTTGAGAATATCTTTGCTCTGCAGCACTGAGCCAATGGATCATTCGGAGCCATCCACCATCTGATGTGTATGTACAGCCCCTACTCCATAAGGGGATCCATCGCAAGTTAAAATCAATTCTTTCTTTGGGTCAAAATTGGACCAGTAGGGCCGATGATCTTAACAATTGCTTTACCTTCAGAAACGTATCCTGGTGTAGAGCTTGCCAAATCCATTTGTGGTTTTTCTTAAGCAATATGGTATAATGGAGCTGCTACAGTTGATAGGTTTGGGAAAAATTGCCAATAGTAGTTTATCATGCCTATGAAGGTCTTTAGTTCTGTAGTGTTTCTTGGTGCAGGTACCTCGCGAATAGCCTTGACCTTTTCTTCCACGGGATGCAGGCCTGCACGTCAACCTTATGGCCCAAGTAAACTACCTTTTTGGCTTGGAGAATATATTTTTCTTGCTTCAAGCACACACCCCTGCTTGTGAGAAGTGTTTCAGCACCTCCTCCAAATTAGCTAAGTGTTCTTCATCAGTTCATCCTGATAAACAATGACATGGGGCAGTCCCTGAAGCAGATTTTCCATGATATGCTGGAGAATAGCACACGCCGATGAGACCCCAAAGGGTAGTCGAGTAAACTGACACAATCCTTGATGTGTATTGATGGTCACAAATTCCCTAGAGCCTTCTTCCAAATCTACTTGCTGGTAGGCGTGGCCCATGTCGTGTTTTGAATATGTGATGCCCCCTGCCAATTTCGAATATAATTCATCAATTTTCGGTTTCGGGTGTCTATCAAGTTTGGCCACTCTGTTTACAGTTAACTTATAGTCACCGCATAAGCGATCACTTTGGTCTGGCTTCAGTACGTGTACAATGGGTACCACCCACTTGGAAAATTGCACCAGTTGTAAGATACCCAACTTTTCCAGCCTGTTTATCTCAGTCTTGACCTTGTCCCGTAGAGCATAAGGGATTGGTCTGGTTCTGATAAATCTGGGGCTTGAGTTATGGTCTACGTGGATTTTGGCTTGTAGCCCACGAATCCTTCCTAGCTTGTCACTGCAAATGGAAGCATACTTTTGTAACAATTCCTTAGATTTCTTGTTCTGATTTGAAAAATCTCAGCCCAGTTGCGACCAATTAAACTGGGGCCTGCCCCTACTACTACAATAAAGGGTAAATTTACAGACTGATCCCCATACTGCACCAGGACTTGACATATCCCTTTCACTCTTATTTTTCGCCTGTATATGTTTGTAGTTTAGTGTCCAATTCCTCTAACCTTAAAGAATGGACTCCTTTATTCAAGTATTTGAATGTATGTTCTCCTATGACAGATATTGATGTCCTAGTATCAACCTCCATCTTGATGGGTTGTTCATTGACCCTAACAATGACCTGGATTAGCTGAGTTCTACCCACATTCAGGTTGCATAATGAACAGATGTCAGATTCTGCTTCCTCTGGTTCTTCAATGAGACAGATTTTGCGATTTCTACCTTTGTTTTTAAAATGCTGTCTCAGCCTATCTGGACAGTGCTGCATTATGTGACCATTGTGGTGGCAGAAAAAGCATTCGATATGTCTGGACTGTTGATCGCCTGCAGGCTGCCTGGATGCATTTCACTCATTAATGTCATGGGTTCTCACTGTAGTACTGATGTTCTTCAATGGTCTGTACATTGGGGACATTTCCCGCCTTTCTGCAGAGTCAGACATTTTTGTACCTTTTGTTACCAGCCCTGCCCGCCCTACAAGATGGACGGTGCCATTTTGCATATCCTTTATTGCCTCTGACTCTCTAACAGCGCTCTCCACGGCTGTTGCCAATTCTAATGCCTTACTGAAGTCTAGATTAGTTTCAGATAGCAATCAGTTTTGAATAGCATTGTCTCCGGTTCTGCATATCAGCTGGTCTCTCAACATGTCATTAATTGAAGTTCTGAACTCACAACATTCCGTTAATTCCTTTAAAGCAGCTACATAGCCAGCGATTGTCTCTCCTGGAAGTCTATTCCTCGAATTGAATTTAAAACGCTGCACAGTTACTGAGGGCATTGGCTTCAGGTGTTTTTTTTACAGTGTTTACTAACTCGTCGAAAGTCTTCGTATCAGGATGTGAGGTGACATGAGGCTGTGGATCAGCCCATATGTTTTGCTCCTGCAAGTGGACAAATGAATCGCCCTCTTCTTGTCCTCCCCCTCGATGACATTAGCGGTAAAGAAGAACACTAGGTGTTTGATGTAATGAGACCAGTCATCAGAAATGGTGTCAAATGGTTCAAGATGCCCTAACTTCAGCATACTTGATGACTAAGGAGACTGCGCTTTCAAACAGCTTTCAAGTTAGTGGAGAAGTAACATAGCTGGCTTACCATGGCTTTCTTGACTGCTATCAGTTGATTCAGTTTAGCCTCATTGCCAGTTTTATGTTTTTGGTTATCTGGTTCACTTTGTCCAGCGAACGCTAGCTGCGCCCTTGATATTAACACACTAGTTGTGCTTAAAACAAAATCGGCAGAGAGACTGATTAACTGAACAAACACTGGTGGTTTATTGAAACTATGAACACTAACACCATGTTTACTTCTTCAGTCACCTTCAGCTGTAGACTTACAGTTACCAAAGTAGGCCACTGTGTAGTGGTTGGTTGATACAGTCACATGGTAAATTAACTACATCCTCGTAAAGGTACATTGCACTCCACTTTACCACAAAAATCAACACACGTTAAATCTACATGTCACACAATAAGTTGCAAGGCATTACATTATACCCACAGCAGGAGAACGGATTTAGCATTTAGCTTTTTCTGATTAGCTCGTGTAAGTTAACAACATTAATGATTTATGCTTCCATATAAAGTACTCCATTCCAAACCTGAAATTGGAGCCAACTGAATTGTTAGAAGAGGTCAAATGCCATCTTTTATTTTTGACCCAGTTTCAGCTGTCATGCTGAAACTCATACTAAAATCATTAAATATGCAGATATGGTTTGCATATTGTTTGAGCAGCCTGCTTGTTTCTGAAAGCTCTGGTACATTCGTTGTTTTCAATGTCCAAAGTCTAATTTCTTCACCTGCTTTTGTTGTCCATTTATTGTTGCAATTCAAGTAATACCATGCTGTACAGTCCTATTCACCATGTATGTACAATCATTTGCAAATCTTTTATATCCATCTGATTTTTCATTAGTTGTTAGTTAGAATCATTTCATGGGAGTTATTTATAACGCTTCTCCGTGTTTTTGGTCACATTTTAAATATAACTGGGTTGGACATGTGTAACTGAACCAAATCTTTCCAATTCCATATCTGTTTTTCTTTTAGAAGTTCAGGAAAAAATACAGACAGCAAATTAGGATTTAGAGTGCTAAATGATAAGAGATAACAGTTGTGAACTTAGACTTGGATGGAAAGGCAAAGTAGGGGGTATTGCATTGATCACCTATGATATGCCCTGCCCAATGCCAATGCTTAGTCCCACTAACTTCAATTGAATTGGGTATCTGGTATGTTGAATAATGGATGATAAAGGTGATTCTGCCTGCTCTGCATCCCCACTCGTGTCAAATCTCACTAATAACATTCCCAGGGAGAAAACAAAGCAATTGTAAAAGAAGTTACAAAGTTACAAGTAGAGAACATGAGCAACATGACAGAAAAAAATGGCATTGAGAAAAAAAGGAGAAATTAAGAAAGAAAGAAAAACATTGGGCAATATTTAATGGAGGTAATAATGGTCTTGCCCGCCAGATGGAGAGCCAGTAATAGCCCCTCATCACCTTTTTTCAGGTGATGTTGAAATAAATGCCAAGGGCTCTGGGGGCAGAAGTCCCGCCTGCCAAGAGCTGCCGGTATTACATCCACCTGATGACAGGAGGGGGATCACGACGTGGGGGTTATGGGGGAGGGAGTTCAGCAACAAGGACCTCAACTTCCCAATCCCTTAATCAGGCACTAAGTGTATTTGGAAGTGGGTACCCACCCCATCCCCGGAAGTTTACTTTTTAGGCTTCTTACATGGCTATCCCCTGCCTGCGGCTGATGAATAGCAGCAATGGCAGGGTGAGGCTGTTAAGTGGGCATTAAGCACCCACTTCAGGGCTTCAATTGGCAGCGGGGTGGGAAGACTATCCACAACCTTTCAGCCATGGACTTAATCTGGGCAGAGGCAGAAAGCAGCAGGGCTCCCAACCCCCCATTCTCCAACCTGATTAAATGCCCCCCTGCCACCAAACTTGCCACAAGAGAGGGATTTAAGTTCTGTCCATTACTGTGTAAGAGAAAATTTGAAAAATTAAAACAATGATAAACTTAGCAGCAAATATGATGGAAGAAGTTAAAAGAAAAAGCAACAAGTGAGGAAGAAAATGCAATGTAGAGCAGGAATAAAACAACAAGACCAAGAAAAAATTGTTTGCCTCTCTGAACAATGCCATGGAATTAACAATAGTTTTTTCTCTAAACTAGATAAAACTATTGTAATGGACTTGAAAGCTGTTGTAAAAGTGGTATACATCTTTATATTCCTGAATGTTAAGTGGTTCTTCTTTGTCCAGAGAATAATGAGCCCCTGGAAAACATTGACGGCTGGTGCATTGGGTGCTAACTCTCTGCTGCGTTCATGAGGGAACTGACCTGGTTCCTGACCAGAGGCCATACCACATTGAAGGTAATTGCCTTTACAGATAACATTTGGTCTCTGTGATCTCCTGGACTGGTTTCGATGACATGAGGGGTGGACAGAGTGGAATTTCCCAGGGCATTTTTTCCCATTTTGGCCCTGGGTTTTTTTTTACTTTCTCAGAGATTACATGACTTCATGGGGTAAGCTGGAGGTGTGAAAAGAAGTTTTGTTGTGATGGCCCAGCCAGCGTGGTGTGGCAGGGCAAGGTTGGTGATCAGTTTCTCTTCTATAGCCCCTAAATTTCAAATATTCATAAAACAGATTTATATTGACACACTAATGGATCGCAAATTCAAATACGGGCCTGAATTTTAATGCACTAGAGGCTCTATATCTGTGCAAAAATGCTGACAGAGGCTTGAATCCAGAAGTCTCACCCAGAAACTATTTTTGCATGGGGTCGAATTGGGGTGGGTTAGAATTCAGCAGCTGCTTCCACTCGTGTGATTTTGGTGAGATGGGTGTCTGAAACCCAAAGTGTGCAGATTAGACATGGTAGGAGCAGTTCTGAATCTTGTGAATTCATTTGGATTGGCAGAGTACCTTTTTTGGAGAGGTAAGATGCAGCTTTGGATATGGTCCCGGTACACATTTGGGAGAGATTAGGTACCATTTGGAAGAGATAAGGCAACCCTGGGATAGGTCAGGTGCCTTTTGGGATTGTTAAAAGTAGGAATGGTCGTACATATAATAATGCATAAACTCATCTGGAGCTGGCAAGCTGTCAAAGAACTGTCAAAGCTGTCAAAGAACTGTCAAGCTGTTAAGGAATTGTCAAAATGGTCAGAGACTCAGACTAATCCTCTGGGAACATGGGTTCAAACCCCACCATGTCAGCTGATGGAATTTAAATTCAATTAGTAAATCTGGAATATAAAGCTAGCTTTGGTAATGGTGACCATGATATTATCATTGATTGCTGTAAAAACTCATCTGCTCCACTAATGCCCATTAGGGATGAAATCTACTGTACTTACCTGGTCTGGCCCACGTGTCACTCTGGACCCACGGCAATGCAGTTGACTATTAACTGTCCCTGAAATGGCCTAGCAAGAGACTCAGTTCAAGGGCAATTAGAGATGGGCAACAGATGTTGGCCTTGCCAGCGACACCCACTTGCCAAGGAAGAATAAAGAACTTTTGAAGTTCATTAAACTGTCAAAACTCATCGGAACTGTCAAAGCTGTCATGAGATTTAACTTTTTTGGGCTTTACATTTTTTTTAAAACAATCAATGCCTGCTCTTTCACTCTATCTGTTGACATAAGCCTGAGGGTATTCATTGCAAGATTTGTGCTGCATGTCTGATTTTACGACCTTACACTATCACAAGTAGGGTAACACTGTTCACAGTGTTAAGTGAGCAGTTTGTTTAACAGCTTCAAGTGGTTATAGAATATATAAGAGATTAGTCGAAGGAGTTTCAATGTATTGAATGTCTTTTTATTAGAGTGTTTTTTAAACATAGTGACCTCATCAATAGACATAACTTTATTTTATATCAGCTTAGCTCCTGGGGTTTGTCCATGGTGGGTACTGGATGTGTTAGCATGGAGAGGATAAGGGCAACGGGTGGCTGGTTAGCACTAAGTTGGCCTATGGGCTATAAAGCGTGAGGGCATAGAGGGTATGAGGGTCCATGGGGGTTGGGTAGCAGGACACAGGGTGTGCATAGGGGGCAGTGAAAGCCATGGGTGCGGGTAGAGAGGCATAGTGTGACACAGGGTGTATGAGGAGTCATGCAAGTGTGGGTACAGGGACAAGGAGTTGCATAAGGGATGTAAGGAGCCATGGGTGGTGTGTAAAGGGGCATGGCGATATGAGGGATAACGGAGAATGTGTGTGGAGGGGATGAGGGGATGTGAGGTGGGGGCTGGATGGCTGTTTTTTGTCTTAATCACTTTTATAATACCTTCAACAAAGTATTGGTATACAGAGGCTGGCCTTCAGACCAGCCCTCCTCTGCAGCCTCCACAATTGTTCCAGGGGTTTATGGGCATGACTTCTAATCTAGCCCATCTTCCTGGAATGAAAATCCAACCTTCTGTGTCCCTTTTTCTAGGTCAGGCTGGTGGAGCTGGGAAATGTCCTTTATCTGTGCTTCAGATTCGGGAACAAAAATATGGGCCAAAACGTCTCTGATCCACTAGAGAAGCAGTAAACATTCCTCCTTCACAACTCACTGTAGAGCTACAGAAGCTTGTGTATGAAATCAAAATGCCTATTTTGAAGCAAGATTTTACAGACTCTGATAGATATGCCACAAAAATCAGAAATCTGATAGTAGGTTATACAGTTCCTTAACCACAGCCATCACCGTAATAGTTAGCATCACTTAAATAATCAGACCATTAAAAATGATGCATTTTGTAATTTTGGTCACCATGTAACACAGCACAGAAATGGAAAAATTTTCACATTTTGCCGAGTAATCAGCATAAAATATGTAGATAAAAATTTATTTTTGACAGTACCCTTTCAGTTGCTTGTTATATATATTCTCTACTGGATATTTGGCTCCATTGACATCAGTAGAACTAGAAATCAAGCAGGGCAGATAACAGGAGGTCATTTTGCACTTCGGCCCAAGACCAAATTTACCACATTGTGCGATACTTGCAATAGATAGTTAATCAGCAACTTAGCTGTTCATTAGTTCCACATCTGGTTATTGAATGATTGTAATTGTCCTCCACCTGATCACTATGAGATTTTGGGACAACCTCATGAGTGATGCTTGCGGGTAGTAGTTCTTATCTCTCAGAAGCCATCAAGGCACTCGCCTCTGGCCTGTAAACAGAGCTGGGACTGAAACTATCCCAGTATGATTGTGTTATTTTGTCCAATTACATCTTTGTAAAGCGCCTTGGGATTTTCCTGCATGTTTTCCTACATTAAATTTGCTATACAATTGCAAGTTGCAGTTGTTGTATTGATGTCCCATAGCAGTGGAATATGCTTGGAACCCAACTCTTCTCCAGTGACCTCCCGGGACTTCCATGGAAATACAAACTAATAAAATTCACCTCAGATAATTATTTTGAAATAAGTGAATTACTTCAGTTGCTCAAATTTTTTCAATGGGTTAACCAGGATTTCTGTTAGTGTAAATGCAGAGCACAGAAAATATCTTGAGATATTGAATATGAGATTGCGCACTCCGAGTTGGGGCATCCTCGATATTCTACATTTCTTGATTGGCTGCTCCTGCATGTCTGCAAGCTGAACGTTATCAATTGACTTTGAGCGAACACTTGTAACCTGATAAAGAAATTAATTTCAATATTCTTGCGGGATTTAGGATTGATTCACTCCAGCATTGCTAAAAAAAATCTAAAAGTGTCCTATTCATGGATGAGCATAGAAGTGAATTTTTCATTGGTATTGAATGAATAAATCGGTTCATTCAAATGTTACACTGGTGCACCAGGGATGCAAATCTCCTCAGTCTTCTGGCTGGAATATCTCAAGGCTCCATCATTGGATCCCTCCTTTTTCTTATTTACAGCTGCTTCCCACAGAAATCATTCAGAGCCGTGGAGTTACATTCTATATGAGTGCTGATTGCACACAGCTTTGTCTGTGGATGACCACTTTTGGTTCTATGACCACTTTTCTTATTATCAGAACGTCCATCTTATCTCGAGCCTTAGATGAACATAGCCTTTTCCAATGAACAACTGCAGTACAAAAACAACCATTTTGGCTCCAGCCATGAACTGCAAACCATTCATCTCTTTCCTGTCTGATCACTCAAAGTAAACCAGGTGGTCTATAGCTTCTAAAGATCACCAAGACTGCTTACCTTCACCTCCACAGCATTGCTAATTTCTACTCCAATCCCAGCCCTATTACCATTGAAACTCTTCTCTACACATTCAGCACCTCAAGGCCTTATTTCACAAAGTTCTATCCAACACAAACTAAAACTCCAACTCAGCCAAAATTCTGGAGAATACATGCTGCCCCACAACAAGTCCATTTATCCAACGCCCATGACCTCCCACGCACTCAATTCAAATTCCTTTGGGGTGATTTTGAGTTAAGACAATAATGAAAAATGTGCTTTATCAGCCCATTAAATACCTCTGATATAAAAATAAAAAACTGCGGATGCTGGAAATCCAAAACAAAAACAGAATTACCTGGAAAAACTCAGCAGTCTGGCAGCATCGGCGGAGAAGAAAAGAGTTGACGTTTTGAATCCTCATGACCCTTCAACAGAACTGAGTGAATATTAGGAGAGAGGTGAAATATTAAATACCTCTCTTGGTTTTCATTTCTATGGAAACAAAGCTCGGGAGAGATGTTTACTGAGCAGTCAAATATTGCTCTTTGTGCACTATCATCTAAGGTATAATGAACCCCTTTGTTTTTGTTTTACAAATCCTTTCATAACCTTGCCCCATCTGAACTCTGCAGCCTTATTTTGCCTTTTGTCTTATGCCTTGTGGTCCTCCCTCTCTAGACTTCTGTGGGTTCCCTTTTCTCATTTGCTTTCCCATCAGAGACAGAATCTTTAGCCACCTTGGTCTTATTCTCTGGGCTTCACTTCCTGATCCTCTACCTTGCTACTTCTCTCCAAGGCAGTCTTGTGGCAACAGCGTGTAGTGCCCCTACCTCTAAGCCAGAAATTCTGGGTTTAGGTCCCACCCCAGGAATTGATGGCCGTGGAAGGTGTGTTCATAATATGACAAATAACGTTGATTATCAACCTGTAAATCCTACAAATTTGCCTATGGCAGGTGGTAAAAGCAGAAGAGTTTCCAGGTCAGCCAGAACCAAGTGGTAGGTGCAAAGCAACAGCCTCCCCATTACGCAATCTCTTGCCATGGGCTGTATTTTGTGACAAGTGTCCTCCTTGTTTCAAGGGACTGGGAAATAATTCTATCCAACTATTCTGAAGGCTCTTAAAACCAATCATTTGGAATGGGAATCATTCAGCTAGCTAAAATGCCTTTTCAGCTTGGATGACCAAGATTTTTTTGTATACACTCATTCTTGGGATATGGGCATCGTTGGTAAGGCAGAGTGATTGGTGAAGAATTAAGTGAGCCTTCTTGAAACTCTATCATCTATGTGGTGATTCATTATAGTGATTTCATACAACTGGTTAGGTAAGAACAGTAGGTTTCCTTCCTTAAAGAACATCAATGAACCAGTTGGTGTTTTTATGGAAATGAAATTTCAAAGTCACTTCTACTGATGCCAGTTTTTTTTAATTTCCAGATGGTTTTTAAAAACTAAATTTAAATTCTCTCATTGCCAATGTGGAACTTGAACTTGTGTTTCAAGGTTATTCGCCCAGACCTCTGGATTTGTGTTCCATTAACACTTGCACTATCATACTCAGATACTCCAATATAGTCTTAAGTAGTATATTGGATACCTCTTCTTCACAGACTGCAGCTGTGGCATGGGTAGCCTATATCTGCAGGATGATGCCAACTACAGTAATTCTTTATAAATTGTACCTGCCTCCTTTTATTATCATGGGCTATGCCTGTTCGACGGAGGACTTGTCTCAATCAGTTGAATTTTGTGCTTGCAAGCCAGTAGGTTTTGTAGGGAGGCATGGGGGGGGGGGTTGCTTTTAAAATACAGTACGTGGCCTTCCCACCTCCTAACAGCCTGCCCCAGTCTCTTTGAAATTTTATGGGGGGGCGGGGAGGAGGAAGCATCAGGCCACCTAGCCCATTCTTGGGCCTATTGAGGCCCTTAAGTGGCCAATAAGTCACCATTTCAGATGCTTATTCTGCTCCCCTCCCCCACCCCTTTCTTACCCATGGTAGGGGAAGGCCAAGTGGGTAGCCTGGCAGCTTTAGCTGCGCTCACTGGGGCATCATCTTTTGCGGGTACCCTGTGTCCATCGGAAACAATCCCAAGATTACATTTCCCCCTTTACTTTCCCTTCCTGGCCACTCAAACCTGTCTCCTCACCCTCCTCGTGGGGCCTGCGAGCCTGACCCTGGTGAAATCACCCCCCACTTAATTTGGTGTCCGGTTCCAGTGGCAATCTCCACTGGGGCCCATCTGTAGTCCTAGCAATGGCCACCGCTCCCACCTGGTGCCACTTGAACTACAGAACTGCCGGTCATCTGAATGGTTCGCAACCCTCTAAGGCAGGACTTCCAGTCCTGAGGGGCGGAAATTCCATCGCCATTATATTAACGGCCAAATATCCATTAAATGGCAGTGAGGAAGCTATTTTTCCCATGGACAGGCTCCCCACCAACTTTTAGCTGAGGAGATGGAAGGGCAGGGACTACAATGCCCTGTAAAATCCAGCCTGGGTTATGGGTATGCCCTTTCCAAAAAAGTACTTGTTGCAGTGGAAGCTAGGTTAAGTGGCTGTAGCTGCTTGAGGGATATAAAGAGGAATGATGGGCAATAATTTGAACTCATATCATTTTAAAAGGTAACCATGTTTAAAAAAAAATCTGCTTGGCTAAAAGTTCATGCCATGAGGGGATCCTGCCATTGAAGGAAGCGCCAGAATTCGTTTGGTCCCTTGTCAGTAAAATGCATTAGAAGCTGGAGATAATTAAATGGGAAGATGATACAAAATATAATGTGCAGAAAACATGTAATTCCCTATACTCTCAATAATTTCCTCCTATTACACCTACAGGCTAATAAGTTCCATTTGTTTTCAACGTGGCATGATAGATTTCTCAGTTGTTTTTTACATAATTTTGTTATTGCACAATGCATGTCATCCAATGAATTTCACCCACTCGAGTTCAACATTTAAAATGAAACAGAGGGGAAATATAAACAGCTGTAACAACTGCAATCTTTGCTTTCATTAATAATTTACTCAGTTCAAAACACCAAGAAAATAAGCATTTAGTAATATCAACATTATTCATACATGCAATATATCAGCTATAAAATATAATTGATGGTGAATTTTAAAGTAAAACCTGTTCTCCAGCTAAATACATGAGCTCATACCACAGGCACAGTACAATTTTCACATTTTAAAAGAAAAAGGCTTGAAGTTTATAGCTTTACTCTACAGAGCTGGTGTCATTTGTTGCTGTTGTTTTCTTTCTATTTTGTCCCTCCTCTTCTGTAGATACTCACTCCTCCCTGCCAAGCAATTTCTCCAAAGACTCACCAAGTGGCCACTCTTCATGAGTGAACTTAAATGAGTGCTATCAGTCTTTCCAGTTCTGTGTTACCATAGCCACTTTGGACGCTGTCCCTATCTGAATCCCAAAGAGCAGAAACCCTTGTCATTTTTATTTCCTTCCAACACTGAACTGAGACCAATTGCAGCAACCCCATCATTGTCATGGCTAAGGTCAACTAAATCAGCACAGATCTCCAAAGCTCGTAGTATTATTAGCAAAGTGAAGGAATCAAATTGAGGAGATTGAAATAAGGACTTTTGTGATTTATATAGTTCAGCCAAATTGCCTTTGTCAGCTGAATCATTGAAGCAGCTTTGTAGTTAGTTTAAACTATATTTGAAAGTCCTTCTTCTTTGGAAAATAACAAGACAGTAAGAAGTGAATAAGGTTGTCTTTTTGTTGACATAGTAGATTATAAAGTGTAAGCAATCAAGAGGCCAAGGCTAATGTTCTGGGGACACAGGTTCAAATCCCACCATGACACCTGGTAGAATTTAATTCAATTAGTTAATAATTCTGGAATTAAGAGCTAGACTTCGTAATAGTGACCATGAAGCCATTGTCGATTGTCGTAAAATTCCATTTGGTTCACTAATGTCCTTTCGGAAAATAAATCTGCTGCCTCGAGTCTGGCCCACGTGTGTCTCCACAGTAATGAGGTTGACTATTAAATGCCCTCTGAAATGCCCTAGCAAGCCACTCAGTTGTATCAAACTGCTACAAAGTCTAAAAGTAATAAAGCCAGACAGACCATCTGGCATCAACCTAGGCACTAGAAATGACAACAGCACACCCCAGCCCTGTCGACACTGCAAAGTCCTCCTTACTAACACCTGGAGGCTTGTGCCAAAATTGGGAGAACTGTTTCACAGACTAGTCAAGCAATAGTCTGACATAATCATACTCACAGAATCATACCTTATAAACAATGTCCTAAACACTACTATCACCATCCCTGGGTATGTCCTGTCCCACTGACAGGACAGAGCCACCAGAGGTGGTGGCAAAGTGGTATACAGTCGGAAGGGAGTTGCTCTGGGAGTCCTCAAATGACTCCAGACCCCATGAAGTCCCATGGCATTAGGTCAAACATGGACAAGGAAATATCCTACTAGTTACCACCTACTGCACCCCCTCAGCTGAGGAATCAGTACTCCTCCATATCAAACACCACTTGGAAGAAGCCCTGAGGATGGCAAGGGCACAGAATATGCTCTGGGTAGGGCACATCAATGTCCATCATCATATGTGGCTTGGTAGCTCAGTGAGAGGACTTGCTGCTAGACTGTGTCTGCTACAGGTGGTGAAGGAACCAACAAGAGGGGAAAACCTATTTGACCTTGTCCTCATCAATATCACCAAGGTGGCTCACCACCACCTTCTCAAGGGCAATTAGGGATGGGCAATAAATACTGGCCGAGTCAACGACACCCCCATCCCGTGAAAGATTTAAAAAACACACCAAATATATGAAGGACAATTGTTAAATGTAAAGTGGTGAAGCAAAAAAAAACTCTTCTGAAATGAGGAAAGGCAGATTGTATTTAAGATCCGAGAATCATGAGGAGAAGCCAGCAAGATATCAACAATTGGCTTTACAGCACACAAAGAATAAAAATTAGTTTAATGTGGTACTGTTATTCTGAACTAAAGAAACAAAAGGAAATTATCCTGCATGGTCTTTAGTCCAGGGCTCTGTGGAATAGTAGGTGGGCTTTAGAAGAGATTGAAAGATGTTGATCAAAAGGCAATCTCGCTCTTATGAACAGATATAGTCTGTTATGTGTATATTAATGTAAATTAAATCTACCATTAATTCCCTCCTGCCAATGTCCCAGAACTTTTTAATGTAGAAGATTAACTGTTTGATGACCACGGTACCTTGTGATTCTCATCAAAAATCTGGAGCTGGATTTTTGTGGAGTTGGTTGGCTCTGTGAACCTCTAAAAATGGCAGCTGGAACCCCATTCCCAGGGTGTTTAATTTTCACCAGAGCATTTTAAGAGTGCGGGCTAGTTCAGGTCACGAGCCCCCACTCTGCATTCCTGAGCTGGCTCGTTCCACTGTGGGGATGGCCATGTCTTAGTCCTCCGCAATCTTCATGGAGTTGGACCAGCTTTTCAAACAGTTATAGTTCACAGCAACTTAGAGGTGTCGTGAACCATATTCTGCATGAGGCAACCTTTTGAAAGATAAGTTAAAAAGGTTGTCACTATGCCCCCAATGCCAAGGGATGCCTCCCACCCATCCTCTATGGTGCCTCATGCCCCCAATGCCAAAGAATACACCAATACACCCACTACGTCCCCTCATTCCACCTAGGCAAAGATATGTCCCCCAACCATTGCCCCTCATGCCCCCATGCCAAGTTATGACACTTCCATTCCCACTCACCCACTATATACTTTATAGAGCCAATGAACCAAATTGTAGCATCAGGATGTGTAATAAAAACTTTAAAATGCCGTTCATTGATAACTTTCCACTTTCTTAAAAACAATACTCCTTTTACTACAAGCCAAAAGAAGTGTTAATCATCCAGACACTTTAAGGTATCAATAGCCCAAACTGCACGCACTTGGAACCTTTTTATCTTGTGTAAATAAACATTGTGCAATTGACAGCATAGATCAAACAGCCAGAACCATCAATCAAGCAATGTTTTCTCTGGGACTCAGGCATTTAATGCCCTAATGAATTTATGGGCTCTCAACTAAGCCTCAATGTATATTCTTGGCCACTGATGTACAGTATCTGCAGTGTATATCATGCATGAGATGCAGTGCAGCAACTCACCAAGCCTTCTTCGGCAATATCTCCCAAACATGCAACCTTACCACCTAGAAGGACAAAGGCAGCAGGCAATTGGAAACATAACCACCTCCAATTTCCACTGCACATCATACCCCATCCTGAGAGGAAATATATCAGCATTTCTTTACTGTCGTTGTGCCAAAATTCTGGAATTTCCTACCTAACAGCAGTGTGAGAGTATCTTCACCAAAGTGCCTGCAGAGGTTCAAGAAGTCAGCTCACCACTATCGTTTCAAAGGAAATTAGATTTGGGCAATAAATGCTTGCTGTGAGAGTGACATCCAGATTCCAGCATGAACTCATAAAATAATTACCTATATTTAGAGGAATAACCCAATATTTTTGTCCATTTAAAACAAAACAACTTTATAAAAATAATTACACTTGGCTATGCCAATGCTTTCCTGGCTGGTCTCCAAAACTTGAACTCATTCTAAACCCTACTGCCTATATCCTAACTCACACCAAGTCTTGTTCACCCATTGTCCCTTGTTCATTGAGTTAAATTGACCAGGATCCATCAATGCCTCTATTTTACAATTTTTATCTCCACATTCAAATCCCTTCACAGGCTTTGCCCTCCCAATCTCTGTAACCTCCTGCAGCCCTACAACTCCCTGAGAACCCTACATTTCTCCAACTCTGGGCTCTTATGCACCCCCATATCTTTTTCCCTACCATTGGTGGTCATACCTTCAGCTATTTAAGTCCCCAGCTCTGGAATTCATCCCCCATCAAAAGTCTTTGCCTCTCCACCTCTCTATCCCCCTCCCTCTCTCTCACCTCCCTTAAAACGCTGCTTAAAACCTACCACTTTGAATAAGTAATTGGCCATCTGTGCTAATGCCTCCTTCCTTGGCTCAATGCCAATTTTTGTCTGATTGCATCCTTGTGAAGCACCTTAAAATGTTTGGTGCATTAAGGGCAGTATATAAATGCAAGCTACTTTTGTTGTTGTAACTGCTTTTGCTATGTCTCTTTTTTTCTCTCAAGTTATTATCCACCCTGCTGATGAAAATATTTTACATCTGGTGTAGGTAAGCACAAATGAAAACCATAAAAATACAGTAACAATAGCTGGCTGATTTGAAACAGCAAATAAAATGATATGCATTAGCCTCTGCCAATTTATCCCTATTTATTTAGGGGAAGGACCTGCCTTTGATTTTGCACTTCCCTACTTTGTGCAGTTCAGCAGATCCTAGGAACCCTTATTGAGGGTATAAACCTACATTTTACTGTATCACAGTTTCATTTAATTAAACTCCTCCTGCTCCTACCCAATTAAAAAGATG
This sequence comes from Carcharodon carcharias, assembly GCF_017639515.1. Taxonomy (NCBI): domain Eukaryota; kingdom Metazoa; phylum Chordata; class Chondrichthyes; order Lamniformes; family Lamnidae; genus Carcharodon; species Carcharodon carcharias. Next base: position 51,793,388 of record NC_054478.1, on the reverse strand, counting down.
AATAATGGAATCACATGGAATCTATCATAAATCCATACCTTTTATTTCAAAAACAGATGTGCTGCACCATTATGAATGGCAATAAAGAGCTAACAGTAAACAATAACATGTAACAGAGCACTCTCATTGATACAGGATCTCAAAAAAACTGACATAACCTACAAGCTGATGAGAGCCCTACCTCTTGATCGCGCACCTCCTGATTGCATGCAACCTGGTAACTGACCGAATTCTCAGGTTTCAAGCTTCCATGGAAAATATAGACAACCCTCAACCACTTGAGATGGCCCAGAGAAGATGTGGTCACTTGTTCCATGAGTGGAACATGAGGAAAAGCTCAAATGGTGAATGTGACCCTGAGAGGTCATTCTTCGTGGCATCAAACCACTTGTACAGCATCAGCTGAAGCTGTTAAATGGGCTGTTAATCTTGACATCAAACTATAACTGCTTCCTCGCCCAACAAATAAAAGAAGAAAGAGATAGCAATGGATTGCAACTCCCTGCAGACGACGTGCATAGTTTTCATTTGCACAGCTGGCTTTTATTCTCCTACTCATGTAAAGTTTCTTTGTAAATACCCCACCTACCAGTTGATGTAAGTGCAGAGCAGCTACTGAAAACTTTAAAGGGAATTTTTTTTAATGATTCCATTTTTGATGAAACTTTATAAGCTAGGGGCTATGAATATAAGATGCTCACTGATCGATCTAAATGGGAATTCAGGGGAAATTTATTTACCTAGAGAATGTGCAACACACTACGACAAGGAGCATTTGAAGTCAGTAACATAGATGAATTTAAGAGGAAGCTAGGTAAACACATGAGGGAAAAAGGGATAGAATAGTATGCAGATAGGTTTAGAAGAAGAGGATAGGTTTAGAAGGAGGCTCATCTGGAACATAAGTGCCAGCGGCGACCATTTCGACCAAAAAGGCTGTTTCTGTGCTGTGCATTCTATGTAATTCTATGTAACAGTCCAATTGTACAGTGGACTTTGTGGCCACTTTCTCTCAAATATACTGTGGAAAGGAGGAAGAAGCTGTCCAAACTCACATCTTAATGCTTAAGAACTGGACAAAGCATTTCCCCTATCCCTTTCTCAAGCAATTAGGATATAACTCTTGTATCATAGAAGCAGCTGTCATTCTCCACGCAGTTTGACAGCAGTACATTTATGGGATAAATTGCAAAATGACTGCAAGCATACACTGTGAGGCTTAAATGGTAGAATCGGAAAATGGTAATCTGCAGGCACAAAGAAATGTGAAAAAGTGAAACAGCCCAATTTTGCTTAGAACTAAATATGGCTGATGCTAACAATAGTTTCACCTGCAGATCAGAGTTACTAATGTATTGTACGGATCTAATTACAGGGTTTAATCAATTGTATAGATCAATGGACTAAATTATATGGATCAGAGTTAACAGTGCACAGTACACTTCAGGATCTGTAGTTTCAAAGTTTTAATGGGATTTTTAGGACTTCTTTAAATCACCTGAAGTCAGTTAAATCACCCTCTGATGTTTCAGACACACTGGAATTTGAGATTTTGAGACTTGATAAAAGCCGTGTTATGTTTCTATTAGCTCTTCAATTGGGATATTGGGTTCTAGATGTCTCTCCCAGCATGGACATGCATGTTTCCTTTGTGACATGTCAAATGGTTTTCAATAACCAATTAACATCCTTCTAACAGAATTGTTAATTGCATCCCTATTGCAACAAAAGGCTTTTTAAAATTATGACTTGTTAAAGTATTGATTTACAAAGTGATTTGGTTAAAACACTTCCCTTTTGAAGTGTGTTTCTCACAGAAAATCAGGCTGAGATAAAGACCAGTCCAGAACTCACTATGTTCATCAACACAGACCAGCTGGTTTTCAAAACAATTTGTGTGACTATGTCACTTTATTCTTTAATATCTATTTTCATGCTAAGTTAGGTGTAATGCTCAGACAAACCTGATAACTATCTCAAATGTACATATGTATGCAAATGTATACTAACGGTAATTCTATATTGAGAGTCTAACAACATCTGTAATGTGAATGTTGCAGTGATAAGCAAGTACAGCTTGTTAGTATTCCACGCTGGTCACTTCATTACCAAATGCTAGCATAGTAAGAAATTCATTAAATTCCTTTTAAACCCTAATTTTTATGAAGGGTCTTTCTGGGATTCTGAAACCTCAAATCCCACATATGTATTTTTTTTCAATATGTCATATAAAGCAATATTGGGTATTTATAAAATGAAATAAAACTCAGTGAGCATCATATTTCATGATAAAATATTAAGTGAGTTTCATATAATAGAACTTTAGATTAACTACTTTCATTTTGGAATGATAAAAATGTTTTAATAGTGACATGCTGATGTAAGACGTGCCATCACAACTTCTACCCATTATCGATTCATAATAAATAACAATATATTTTATGTAAAACAAATTGGGGATTCACTGAGATCAAAAAAACTGGCTTAATTGTATCACAAATGAACATTCTTAAATCACAAACTGAAGCTCTTTAAATCAGCAGAAAATATACCACACTTCATCATAAAAACAGCTTGCGTTGCAGTGAATGGTTTTCCAATGAAAAAGTGTCCCAGTGGGGACAAAGGGAAAAGCATACATTGCTTAGATGTTGCTATCTGATTCGCTGCAGTGTAAAATGTTGCAATCTTGCAGAACAAATTAAAATCTCAAGTTTTATTTTAAACATTATCAAATAATGTAGTGCATAGCATACTGCACAAATTAGACATTTCAAGAAGTAATTAAGAAATTTGATAAAGAGGTTTATGGTTTTGGCAGTTTGGTAGTTAGAGTCATTGCATGCTGAGCCATCCAGTAAAAGAATAAATGCATCATAGACAAGCAACAGTTCAACATACTGAAGATTTTCCATGTTCAATGCACAGTGTATTAATGATTATATAAAGGTGGAATATTATTTCCATACGCTGAATGTATTTCACTTTGTGCAACACAAAACAGCAACACAAGTCACTAAAGAAAATCAACTCCCCTCTGATCATTTTGATTAGGAAGGTCTGTTATCCTCAGTGCCAGTAAGATAAATCAGTAATCTTTACAAAATGCAATAAGCAAACAAAAATTTACATTCTATGATATTTAAAAATCTCAGTTAAAAATGCATTTTTTAAACCAGTGTAAAGCTGCTTTATATAAATTCTGGAAACTTTTACAATATTTTCTTGGCACTCAACCAAATTTAAAAATTAACTGCCTTCTGTCAAAATATATACAAATCAAGCTTATTTAGCCTGCATCTAGCTATTGTAAATTACAGCATTATGGGATAAACTGCACTTACATTTTCAGATAACCCAAAAAATAGAGCTCCACTTACCTTAATTGCCTTGGTAGACTGACATTTGACTTGGTGGGATACAGAAGCCGTTTGATTCATCGTGGAGGACTTTGCATTCAGTGAAATCCTGAAGTCTGAGATAGGATTGAAGCAGTAGATGTTCCTGATCAGTAAATCTGTCCTCTTCAAAGTGCAGATTGACCTAAGACTATCACACTGTTGCACAGATCCTTTCCCCAGGCTCTAATCTACACATTACAAACCTGGCAGTAAGAGTGGGTTTATTCAGCATCCTGCACACATTCCCCGCAACACAAAATGTGACAGCCTCAAATACAACCAATCGCAGCTCCTGTCTTCCCCCATCTACAGGAGCATAATTTAGAATACTGCTGTAATCAGATCTTTTTTCTGTTCTGTAGATGTCTAAGTATCTAAGTTACAGCAGTGCTGTTGGATATTTTACAAGGTTATCATAAAATGCAGAAACCTTGATCATGTCTTTTAGCTAAATGTAAAAATCAAGTTCAAAAGCTGTCATTTAAGCAGGATCTTAATGCATTTTTTCAAACTATGTTTTTTAGGATATTGTATTCTCGCCCAAGCATTCAGATGATTACCTCAATTTAATGAATGGAAAACTCCTAAAGCATAAGGTTAATGAGCTGTATATGGGAAAAGTGCTTCTGCAATATGCAAAATGGCCAACTCACTTATAGCTAGGTTCAAATAAATTGAATCTTCTCTTCACTTTAGTTTTCTTTTTGAAGGTGTCATTCATTTTGCATAACTGCAATCCACCATACAATACTTTATTTATAATTTAATATTTCTTCCAAACCTTTCCAAATGCCATTTTTTAAACAGAGTTGGTACGATGCAAATATTAGTTTTATAGAAATGTCTGCAATTATCCATTTTAGTTAAGGTGTTAAAGAGGAGAATTCCTCGACCATATTGTTAAAACAAAATGCTGAAACTTCAGAGAATGATATCTAAAATCAGTAACCTGGATGTCTTCCATTACTACACATGTGCATAAGATTTTCCTCTAAACTTTTGTCAGCAGCCTTGGGTCAGTAAGGTCTTGTGCACCAGTCTGTAGTAATACTAGAGTGAGGAGAGTTCATCCAGAGCCATTTTTGATCTAGTTATATTAATTGTTTGTCCACAGATGCCATTATTGCTTCATAATCCCCTGTTGCCACATATTCCTGAAGCTACTTCCTTGTCAGCATCAACTCATCTCATCTCGGTTTGAAAATTGCCTTAGGTCACCCTAACCTAGCATTAATTAGTCTAATGCAAAACAAAATACTGTGGATGCTGGAAATTTGAAATAAAAATGGAAAATGTTGGAAATACTCAGCAGGTCAGGCAGCAGCTGTGGAGAGAGAAACATTTCTGAAAGGTCTGACAAGTCATGGACCTGAAACAATAACCATCTTTCTATCTCTCCACAGCTGCTTCCTAACCTGCTGAGTATTTCTAGCATTTTCCATTTAATAGAAGTTCTAACTCTGGTTGTCCATTTCTGAGACTCCATTGTCTTAAATGAGGCCTGGTGCTATCTGAACTCACTCACCAATGTGAACTAAGAGGCAGCTTTTTGCCTGGGAAATATCTGCAATATGGATAACAGGACCTTCACTGCTTTTATATACTCCCTGCAGGGAATTGTTTCTCAGCGCCAGCTTGGTCTTAAATAGGACAATTTAGTAAAGGCCAACTAAATGTGGAACAGGTGGCTCTGTTTATAAAGGGTGCAATTTGGGTCAATACTTGACATCAATATACTACAAAGCGCTTCCTACCCCAGTATAACTATCTCCTCCTTTGTCCTGTATGTGCCTTTAAGGGCCTCTGCTTAGGTAGGTCAGTGCGAGTACACATGGGGATCATGCCGTCAGTCTGGCACTAAGGTCATGGATGCTGCACCCCCAGAAGTAGCTTAAGAACCTCACATGAGTGGTCAAAGTATTCTTAATGTACCAAATCCTACCATCCACACCACTGGCCTCACACACTGTTGCCTGGGCTAGAGCATTTCAGCAATGAAGAGAGACTAGATAGGCTGGGGTTGTTTTCCTTGCAGCAGAGAAGGCTGAGAGGGGACGTGGTTGAGGCGTACAAACGTATGAGGGGCATAGATAGGGTAGATAGGAAGAAACATTTCCCCTTAGTGGAAGGATCAATAACTAGGGAGTATAGATTTAAGGTAAGGGGCAGGATGTTTACAGGGGATTTGAGGAAAAACCTTTTCACCCAGAGGGTGGTGGGAATATGGAACTCACTGCCTGGAAGGGCGGTAGAGGTGGGAACCCTCACAACATTTAAGAAGTATTTAGATGAACACTTGAAACGCCATAGCATACAATGGGGTGGGCCAAGTGCTGGAAAATGGGATTAGATAGGGGCTTGATTTCCAGCGTGGTAATGATGGGCCTCTTTCCGTTCTGTAAAACTCTATGACTCCATGGCTCTCTGACACTGCCCCCTTCACCATACCCTATTCATTCACCTACCAGCAATCTATATTAACCATGAGTCAAACCTCACAGTCATTTGCTTCATCTCACTGCCACACACTTAGCAGTGCTACAAGCTGCACATTCATTTCTCACAGCTTGCACATACCACCTGCTATTCAAATGTGGCCAGCATATCACCCAAACACATTGCAACACACTCACTGACACACTTTCATCACTTGGCAGGACAAGATGGCCCATAGTAGACAGCAGCAGCAATAACCTGTGAGAGGCCAGGTTAGGATACATGTGCTGGCCTCCATGGATGATTGGAGCACCCATCACTGAGACAGTGGCCAACAGCTTCACTAAAGCTATTGTGGATGATATTCCTGCCTTATGCACTTTCTCAAATACCTCACCTCTCAAACTGTTATAATAAACAAGCTGCAGATGCTGTTCGCCGGTGTTCCAAGCACCCTTTGCTTTCCCCGCTCCCCGCTTTCCCATTCCCGGACCCTACATTTATGCTTTCAGATACCTGTGAGCTGTTACCTGGCCTGAAATTGCTGCCTGATGCTGAAGGCCTAAAGGAGAGCAGACCTGAGGGAAAAACACAATCACTCGATCTGACACTTGCAGACACCAGCTCATCCTGGCACTAGGCGTATTTTTGGGTGGTTGTATAGAGGTGGAAACTATAGATAGTGAATCACCAGGTATCTGTGGGGTTCAACCAGGCCAAGGAGAAAGGTAGGGTTAGATCGTACATGAGTTCCACTACAGGTGAAGGCTGTGATGGGCAGTGTCCAGAAAAAGGCTAATGGGCAAACAAAATTAAATGCTTAGTGCATTGGTAGGCCTGCCAGGGAGCCTGCTGTCACTGTTGAAGAGCATGGAGGGGTCCCAATCCAACTTGGCACAGGGAGTTGTGCAAAGATTAGAGCCCATCCTTTCCAGCATGGAGGTGATGGCCAACTCCATAAGAACAATTATGGACCCAGGCATAGAACCATAGAACCATAGAAAAGTTACGGAAAGAGGCCATTCAACCCATTTATCCTTTGAGTGCATGTCCATATGTCCTTGAAGGTCGCAGAACGAGTGGGCAAGGTGGTCAAGAAAGCATGTAGAATGCTTTTCTTTATTGGGTGAGGTACTGAAAACAAAACCAAGGATGTAATGATGAATTCCATTTGCCACTTTTCCGCCCACTCAGCCAAACCATTGAAATCAATGATGTAGAATCTCATGATGAACATCTCCAATGAAGAACAAACCAAAACCACCTAATGCCTGAATGAGGCAGTGGAAGGTAAAACTGAGGTCTTAAAATCTCTTTTCTGATGAAAGGCCATCAGCCTGAAACCAGGTTGAATTTAATGGCCATGGCAGTGATATCATCCACCAACTGAAGAATTGGTGTCAACTCTGCCATGTCCATTTCCTGGATTCCCAAGGGATTTAAATCCAATCAAGCACTTACCTGCCTGCTGTTGTGGTTCCCGGGCCTTCAGGATGGATGTCCCACCTCCAAGAGCTGCTAGTCAGTCAGAGACCAGTGGATCTTCAGGACCAGCAGTGCTGCCAGGAGCTGTGGTCACTGCTGGTACTGCAAGAAGCCCTGAACCAGGAGCAGCCATGGAGGCCCTGGATCCCAGGTAAGCAGAGCTACCTTTCCAGGGCCTGCCTGACTAGCCCCAGCGAGGGATCAAGTGTATCAGTTTGAAGGGCAGTGGGAGTTGTCCCATGAGGGCAGCACTTACTCGCTGGTGGGACCCTCCTTTGGGCAAGGATACCTGAACAGAAGGGCCCCTCCCAACCCTCAGGCTGGTTGCCAGTGTATACCTGTCAAATATCAGAGGCAGTGGAATTATTTGGCCACTAAAGGGTCTCAATTGACCGAGGAACAGGAAGGCCAACCTCAATCTTCCATGCCCTGGACTCAGTTTGAGGGAATCAGGAAGGTGAAGGGCTCTCTAGCTCGAGACTTCCTGCCTGATTACATGGTGCCCCACTGAAACCACCCCCCACCCAACCAACCCCATTTCCTAGCCCACTCCCAGGTGGAAGCAGGAGGGGACATTACATTCTGCCTGCTAACTGTTTCTCCCTCAACTTGTGCTGCTAGACCTGCAGAGTGTCCCAATATTTTCTGTTTTTTATTTCATGAAATCTCTGCTTTTTGCCATGCAGGGTCAGACTGCTGCCTTCATGGCTGCAGATACCAGTGTTGAAAGGGTTTCAGGGTCTCAAAGCTGTCCAACAATCTGTGCTGCAGCAGATTGCAAGAATTGCTCGGGTGCCACCCCAGGGGAATGACAGTGGCACTTGTACACAACCTGCTGCCTTCTCTGGATGGCATTTGTGTTCCCCCCCCACTGTCCATCCACAGGTACCTTTGCTGTTGCCTGCCAGCCCAAATAGCTGCTGCCCACGTGGGGCAGTCCAAAACCAGGCCCTTAAGTCTCAGAGTTGCTCCAGGGTGCTCTGCAGTCTCCCCCACTGAAAGTCAGTAGCCTTCTCCCAGCCACGCTGCAGCCACAGGACTACATTAGCATTAGGTAGGAGCACTAGGTCAGGCAAAGACTGCCCTGAAACACATACTAAGGGATTGCATGAGCATGATTAGTTCAGTATTATACATAATATTGAATGTGGAGTTGGATAAAGTTGGTTATGAGCAGTTATTTTGTGGGGTCTTTTATTCAGTCTAGTGGCCAAGGGGATGCTGTGGTGGTCTGTCACAAGATGTTAAGGTGGGGAATTGATGAGCAACAGGGACCTGGGTTTCAGTCAGGGAAAGCAGGGACTGATAATGTGCTCGTGGACAGCCCCACCGGAATGTGGATGTGCAGGCTGACTCCATCCACTGTTCTTCTTCATCTTCCCCCTCCCTTAGAGGTTGTCATCAAAGCCTTGGAAGCAGGAGCTATTCCCTTTGTGGAGGATGCAACAGACCACTATGAATTGGGACACCTGCTCCAGCAGGCACTGGAGAGCATCCTGAGCAGTCCAGGCAGTGAAGCTGTTGCTTTAGCACACAGATGTTTTGCTTGACACCATTCCTTATTTCAGCATGGTTCGCATTGCATAATGTTGGCCAAATTGGTGGGATTGCTGAGATAAGGCATCAGATACCCTTGCCACCAAGCAGCCACCTTCTGATTCGATATGGTGACTGCAACTGAGGACTGGTGCAGGATGAAAGGATAGTAGGGGCTCACTAGCATGCTGTTCTAGTTGTTTTCACATACCAACCGCATATTGTGTGTATGCTACTCCGTGTGGTTTTGGTAGATTTCCCCATTGTGATGCGGCACCTGTAAGGCCAGGTGAACGCAGTTGATGGCAACCTGCAATATGGGGAAGCTCACTATTCTGGCAAACTCATAAATGCCTTCTACTCCTCTAATTGTTGAGAAGGAAACAATTAATTCCCCTCTCCTGGCGTCCAGAGCTTCTCTGATCTTCCAGATACAACTTCAAACGGCAGATTGTGAGATGATTGTTATGTCACCTCTTCCAGCTTTATAGACCTGAGGCCCACGTTCACCTTGACAGCCACGAACAGTGTCATCCTCGCCCTGCTCTGAGGTTACAGAACTGGCACATTTGTGTGGCACATTTATGTGGTCACCTTATTGGTGAAGCGCAGCTGCTGAACCCATGGTCCTGGCTTAGGTGCAGGCTGAAGTGTTCCCTGAAGACCTTAAATGGATAATGCAGTGGCTGGCAGCAGCACTAAGTGGAATCAAATCGAACCTTTAGCACCAAACCTACTACAGTGCCAAATCTCACTGTCTAGGTCTTGTACACTGATTTTCAGTAACACACATTAGTTTCACCTCCAACAGTCTGTTCAAAACCGGGGCAGAAATTCAGGGAAACAAAATGTTTTACTTTTTTTATTCGTTCATGAGATGTGGGTGTCACTGGTTAGGCCAGCATTTATTGCCCTTGTTCAGAGACCATTTGTGGGTCTGGAGTCACATGGAGGCCAGACCAGGTTAGGACAGCAGATTTCCTTCCCTAAAGGGCATCAGTGAACCGGATGGGCTTTTACAACAATCAGCAATTTTTCATGATGATCACCAAACTTTTAATTCCAGCTTTTTTTTAAATTTAATTTAAATTTCACCATTTGCCATGGTGGGATTCAAACCATTATATCACTGCCTCCCCTTGAATTTGGTGGAAAATAAAACTTTGTGGGCAGTTGAATCCATTATCGCCCATTTTTGCATGAATTCTATCCACAAGGTATTTTACTCTTAGTCATTGAGTTCACTTAGTGAGATAAATAATTATTTAAATGGGCTGAAGGTCTCTTTTGAGATGTGCTGGAACAGTTGAGTTTGGAGCTCACCTGAGATAACTTAATCTGCTGAATCAAAGATTTTGCTATTCTTGTGACAGACATATAATTCATTACCCATGTTCTAATTGAATAGCAGAATAGGCTTGAGGGGCTAGCGTGCCCTTTTTAATCCTTTATTAATTTATAAGGTGTGAACATTGCTGGCAAAGCCAGCATTTATTGTTAATTGACTGACCTTCATGTGGTAAGCAGCCTTCTTGAACTGCTTCAGTCCATGTAGCATAATTTACACCCAGAGTGTCATTAGATAGGGAGTTCCAGGGTTTTGACCCAGCAACAGTGAAGGAGCATTGATATACTTCCAAGATGGTGTCTTGGAGGGGAACTTGCAGGTAGTGGTTTTCCCATACATCTACTACCTTTGTTCCTCTAGGTGCTAGAGGTCTCAAGATTGAAAGGTGCTGTCAAAGGAGCCTTGACAAGTTGATGCACTGAATATTTGGTACATGCTGCTGCCACTGTGATGGATGCCAATCAAGCGGGTTGCTTTGGCCTGGATTGTGTTGTGTTTCTTCAATGTTGTTGGAGCTACATTCATCCCAGCAAATGGGGAGTATTCCATCACACTCCTGGTCAGAATCTTCGGATCAGCGAGCAGGGATGGGGCCAACTCACTGAGGCGTAAAATGACGCAGGGTAAAGTCAGTCGTGTGTCCCAGTGTCACCGCACGTCATTTAGGTTTTCAGTTCAGTGGACGCGCAGCTGAGTCGGCTGTGCGTCTGCCGAATTGTCAAAGGCCTTTTAAGCCTGTTAAAAACCAATTAGGCAATCAGCTGAGCTGCCCATCCAACCTTAAGGTTGGTGGGCAGGCGAAGAGACCAGACGGCCTTTGCATTTTTCGTGGAACTTCATCCACGGGCAGGATGAGGTTTCATGAATAATTTAAAATTTTCAGAAAATTTTTTATTAAAATTAATGCAAATGTCCCAGCTCATGTGACAGTTTCACATGAGGCGACATCATAAAAATTTTCTCGCCACTTAATTACACTTTTTGGATTTAAAACTAATCTCCCTGAGGCAGCCCTGTGCCTCAGGGAGATTTCTGCGCTCTTCTGCGCGCATGCACTAAATAACACACTCCCGACTCACGCAACACCCACCCCACCCACACAGGTAGAGCACAGGACTTCCAGGCGCATGTCATGATGGGCGGGCCTTAACTTGCCTGCCCACATAAAAGCGGTGCGGACCCGAACAGGTCAGCGCCCGCCCGTGTCGGCGCCCACCCGCGTCTGCTCCTGCATCGCCCGCCCAACAAGCAGAAAATTCTGCCCCTGATGTTCTAGATGGTGGGCAGGATTAGCGAAGTCAGAAAGTAAGTCCCTTGCTGCAGAATTCCCAGACTCTGAGTTACACTTGTAGCCACAGTATTTATATGGCTGATCTATTTAAGTTTCTGGTTAATAGTGACTTTCGGAAGGCTATTACTGAGGGATTGAACAATGGTAATTCTGTTGAATATCAAGGGGAGGTGATTATATTCTGTCTCATTGGAGATGTCATTGCCTGGCACTTGTATAATGTGAATGCTACTTGCCACTTATCAGCTTGAGCCTGGGAATTGTCCAGGTATTGTCGTATGTGGACATGGATGGGTTCCGTATCTGAGGAGTTGCGAATGGTACTGGAACATTGTGCAGTCATTAGCGTACATCCCCACTTCTGACATTATGATGGAGAGAAGGTCATTGATAAAGCAGCTGAAGGTGACTGGGTCTAGGACCACCACCCTGAAGAACTCCTGCAGTGATGTCCTGGGGCTGAGATGACTGAGCTCCCACAAAATGGCTGCAATTGCTTCAACTGTGCCTTTTGCACTGACGTGTTAGTCTCCCCCATCATTGAGGATGGAAATGTTTGTGGAGACTCCTCCACCAGTTAGTTATTTCATTTCTCACCACCATTCATGACTGGATGTGGCAGGACTGCAGAGCTTTGACCTAACCTATGGTTTGCCGGATCACTTATTTCTGTTCATAACATGCTGCTTCCACAACATAGCATGGATGTAGTCATGTGATGTAGTTTCACTAGTTAGACACCTCATTTTTATATATGCCTGGCGCTGCTCCTGATATATCTTTCTACTGTCCTTATTGAGCCAAGGTTGCCCCTTGGCTTTATGGTAATGACCGAGTAAGGATTATGCTGGGACATGAGGTTACAGATTATGGTTGAATATAATTCTGGTGCTGTTGATGGTCTACATCAGCTCATGGATGCCCAGCTTTGAACTGCTAGATCTGTTCTGAATCTATCCCAAGTAGCATGTTGGTAGTTCCACACAACATGATGGAGGATGTCCTCAGTGTGAAGATGGGACTTTGTCTCCACAAGGAGATGCTAGGTGAGGATCTTGACCAATTTGAGAACATTGGAATAGGGGTAGGCCATGCAGCTCCTTAAGGCTCGATTCAATTCAGTCACGACTGACAAGACCTCAACTTCATTGACCTGCCTTAGCTCGACATCCCTTAATACTCTTGTCTGACAAAGTTATATTAATCGCAGTCTTGATAATTTCAATTACTGGTTAATCAGCAGCTTTCTGGAGTACAAGGTTGAAATGGAAAATGTTTCTTGTAACAATCGAGTTTTGAAAGGTGATTTTAACTGAAAATGAGATTCAGGTGATTGTGGGGATGCAACCAACAGCAAACTATCCTGTTCCTCAGGATGTGACACCAGAGAGATTTTACCTCCCAGTTCTAATTTTTTTTATTTAATTTTTTTTTTTTATTCATTCACGGAATGTGGGCTTCGCTGGCTGGGCCAGCATTTACTTCCCATCCCTAGTTTCCCTTGAGAAAGTGGTGGTGAGCTGCCTTCTTGAATCGCTGCAGTGCACAGTGTTGTTAGGAAGGGAGTTCCAGGAATTTGACCCAGCAACAGTGAGGAACGACGATATATTTTGAAGCCAGGATGGTGGGTGACTTGGAGGGGAACTTCCAGGTGGTGGTGCTCCCATTTATCTGCTGCCCTTGTCCTTCTAGATGGTAGTGGTCGTAGGTTTGTAAGGTACTATCTAAGGAGCCTTGGTGCATCTTGTAAATGCTACACTCTGCTGCTACTGTGTGTCAGTGGTAGAGGGAGTGAATCTTTGTGGATGTGGTGCCAATCAAGCGGGCTGCATTGTCTTGGATGGAGTCAAGCTTCTTGAGTGTTGTGGGAGTTGCACTCATTCCAGGCAAGTGGGGAGTATTCCATTATACTCCTGACTTGTGCCTTATAGATAGTGGACAGGCTTCGGGAAGTCAAGTGTTGAGTTACTCGTCACAGGATTCCTAGCCTCTGACCTGTTCTTGTAGCCACTGTATTTGTATGGGTGGTCCAGTTCAGTTTCTGCTCAATGGTAACCGCCAGGATGTTGATAGTGTGGAATTCAGTGATGGTAATGCCACTGAACATCAAGCAGTGATGGATAGATTCTCTCTTGTTGGAGATGGTCATTACTGGCACTTATGTGGCGCGAATATTACTTGCCACTTATCCAGGTCTATCTGCATTTGGACATGGACTGCTTTAGTATCTGAGGAATCGTGAATGGTGCTGAATGGTGCACTTATCAGTGAACATCTCCACTTCTGACCTTATGATGGGAGGAAGGTCATTGATGAAGCAACTGAAGATGGTTGAACCTAGGGCACTACCCTGAGAAATACCTGCAGTGATGTCCTGGAGCTGAGATGACTGACCTCCAACACCCGCAACCATCTTCCTTTGTGCTAGGCATGACTCCAACCTGCAGAGAGTTTTCTCCCAATTCCCATTAATTCCAGTTTTGCTGGGGCTCCTTGATGCCACATCTATCCCATTTAGCATGGTGGTAGTGCCACACAACACGATGGAGGGTATTCTCAATGTGAAGGCGGGACTTCAACTCCACAATGACAGTGTGATGGTTGCTCCTTCTGACTGTCATGGACAGATGCATCCGTGGCAGGCAGGTTGGTGTGAATACCGTCAATAGTGCCTTGATGTCAAGGTCAGTCGCTCTCACCTCACCCCGGGAGTTCGGCACTTTTGTCCATGTTTGAACAAAGGCTGTAATGAGGTCAGAAGCTGAGTGGCTTTGGTGGAACCCAAACAGGGCATCAGTGAGCACGTTACTGCTAAGCAATTGCTGCTTGATACCACTGTTGATGACCCCTGCCATCACTTTACTGATGATCAAGAGTAGACTGACGGGGCTGTAATTGATTGGGTTGGATTTGTCCGGCTTTTTCTGTACAGAATATACCTAGGCAATTTTCCACTTAGCCAGGTAGATGCTAGTGTTGTAGCTGTACTGGAACAGCTTGGCTAGGGAGCTTAGATTAGATCCATTTATTGTGGGATCGCTTAGCTCTGTCTATCACTTGCTGTTTATGCTTTTTGGCTTGCAAGTAATCCTGTGTTACAGCTTCACCGGGTTGACACCTCATATTTAGGTATGCCTGGTACTGCTCCTGGCATGCCCTCCTGCACTCTTCATTGAAACAGGGTTCATTCTCGGCTTGGTGGCAATGATAGAGTGGGGGATATGCCTGGCTATGAGGATACAGGTTGTGTTTGACTACAATTCTGCTGCTGCTGATGGCCCACAGTGCCTCATAGATGCCCAGTCTTGAGTTGCTAAATCTGTTCAAAATCTATCCCATTTAGCATGGTGGCAGTGCCACACAGCACAGTAGAGGGTTTCCTCAATGAGAACTTCATCTCCTCAATGACTGTGGAATGGCCACTCCTACGACACTGTCATGGATCTGTGGTAGGCAGATTGGTGAGGATAAGGTCAGGCATGCTTTTCCCTCGCCACCTTCCGCAGACCCAGTTTAGCAGCTATGTCCTTTAGGACTCAGCCAGCTCAGTCTGTGGTGGTGATACCGAGCTACTCTTGGTGACAGACATTGGATTCCCTTACCCAGAGTACTTTCAGCATCTTTGCCACACTCAGTGCTTCCTTCATGTGGTGTTCAACATAGAGGAGCAATGATTCATCAGATGAGGGAGGGTGGTACATGGTCTCAGCAGGAGATTCCCTTGCCCACGTTTGACCATATGCCATGAAACTTCATGGGTTCCGGAGTCGATGTTGAGGACTTCTAGGCAACTCCCTCTCGACTGTACACCACTATGCTGCCACCTCTGCTGGGTCTGTCCTGTCCATTGGACGAGACATACTCAGGGGTGGTGATGGTGATGTCTAGGACATTATCGGTTAGGTATGATTCCATGAGTATGACTATGTCAGGCTGCTGCTTAACTAGTCTGCGAGACAGCTCTCCCAATGTTGGCAGAAGCCCCAGATGTTATTAAGGAGGACTTTGCAGGGTTGACAGTGCTAAGTCAGACCAGACCAGGTAAGGGCAGCAGATTTCCTTCCCTAAAGGGCATTAATGAACCAGATGGGTTTTTGCAACAATCATTAGACTTATAATTCCAAATTTTAATTGAATTCAAATTCCACCATCTGCCCCGGGTCTCTGGTTATTCGTCCAATGACAATACCACTATGCCATCGTCTCCCCCTCTCATTTGCAAGCCCGGCACTACTCCCACTCGAAGCTCGTGGGAATGAACATACTTCCAGCAAACAGCAGCTAATATTTCTGGTTGGGGGTGCAGTTAAGAGTATAGCAGTCAGGCCACTGTTAGGGATCCTCGGAAACAGTCACCATCAAGGTAGGTACAGATAGGGAGGTGTGGTTGGGTGGGGAAGAGGTTAGAAAAACTGCAATACAGGTCAGGCGTTGAGGCGGTGGAAGTCTGAGCCAGAAGTGAACCATGGTGTACTTGCAGCACTTATCTAGAGTTGGATCCTTGCTGCTGCCAACTATCCCTGAGGGGAGGGAGACTGTGTGGGCCATATAAGTGAAAAGTTAAAATGGTGTGACATGTAAACTATTGATGGTGACTGTTTCCGAGGATCCCTAACAGTTGCCTGACTGCTATACTCTCAACTGCACCCCCAACCACTATTCTGGGGAGGATCCTTGCCTGAAATCAGGTTAGGAAAAACTGGTGGGAAATGGGAACATGATGTAAGCCCTTCACCATCCAACACCGCAGCCTCAACTTTCCAATTGGGCGAGTGTGGGGATTAAGAATGCCCTTTTTCTTTCTCAGTGATTTGTTATAACTGCTGACTGTTTTTCAGTTGTGCAGCTTTACAAGCACAATATCTACTTTTTAATAGAAGATTTTTAAAAATTCTTACATTTCCTGCCATACTGTTCCAGTTTTGTGATAGCTCTATATGTCTGAGGGATAGGAGGGTATGCTTCCTCCTTTGGTGGAGTAGGAGGTTTGCTGGAGGAGCAAAAATCAAATTGTGTGGGGTTTTTCTGGTAATTTCTATGAGTTTTGTGGAAAAAATACTTAAGATTTTCTCTTTTATCACAGCCACGTGAAGATCTTTGAAGAATTGTTCTGAAGCTTATGGTCAAATACAATGATGAATTTGTGAAGGTAAAGTCTCTTTCCCTGACTAAGTGTATCTATATCACTACCGATGTCTTGCTTCCAAAGGTTATCATATGCATTTGATTTTGATTATTGTTTTGTGTCAGCGCATCTCCAAGACCTAATATACAATGCTGTATAGTTTTAATTTCCCTGCAAAATTTTATGATAAGCAATGAATCTTTTTTTTTAACACAAGACTTACCTGAAACATTATTGGGCAATTTTTGTTCACATAACAAAGTGAATGAGAGTGCTCTTGGCTTCCTAGCTCACCATCCAGTCATTCCATTCATTGGTCACTGCAGAGCAGGAGCACTCATGAAAATGTGATGCTATGGCCTGCCCTTAACTCTTTATCGTTGGGAGTGTTGGCAGGTTGGCAAAGATGAAATGGGCAAGAATTTCCCCAGTTGAAGGAGGCGGTGAAGGGTGGGTGGTTGGGGGTGGGGGTGGGGTGCAGTGGGAAGAAAAATGTGCATTGCTGCCCACTTACAAGCACAGTGCATTTGCTGAGCACAGTACCTTCTGGCAACCAGAGAGGAGATTCAACTGCGCTGAGAGAGGTCTGTCCTTGAGGCCACTTTACAATATTAGGTCTGGGCTGTAATTTCTAAATTGCTGTAAAATTATTTCATTTATCCTTCTATTTATTTAGCTACTTTTAAAATGCAGTGGAAGTCTAGGATGAATTCAGCAGCAAAAACCAAGATTTGAATGCAACGCTCCATGTTAGTTTGAGTTAAAGGCTATATCTGCTACATATTTTTAACTCATTATCTCTTGTCACTTTGCTTCTTTTAATTGATTCACCAATTCATCATTAATATTTTGTACCATAATTATAGGAGAAAAATATCCCATGGCTGGGATTTTCTGCTTTTCTAACAGGCATGTTTGGTGGCGATATCAGAGAATCTTGCGAGAAGGCCCTAGTCATGTTTCTCGATGACGTACATCCAGGACGCCATTTTACTTTCCCACCATCGAACATTGGGAACTTAGTTGTAATAAATGTGCGTCTTATTATTGTGACCACACGCCAGAATTACCCCCCAAAATTTAAATCCCACGATGGCGTGATTCACAACTGCCTTTAAAAGGCATGAACCTGGTGACCTCAGATTCGAGGGGAACTCGGAGGTGAGTGCACATAACTTTGCGCAATGCTTGTGATTGTCCCAGCAGGTCCACAGATTTAGCGGGGGCACAGGCAAGTCTCCACAGCGGCTTCTTCATGGCTGGCTTGTGGGTTGGGGCAAGAGCAACAGTGCAAATGGGAAAGGGGAAAAGCAAGCTCAAGGCAAGGGTGACAGTGCAAAGGGAGAAGCTGGAGAAGACAACCTCGCTGCAAGGGCGACAATGCCAGGGGTTCATGGCAGCACTGACTGGAGTTTGAGCACAGACACATGCGATAGGTGTGGGGGTGAAGAAAACAGTCAGGCTAATTGTAAAATATGTCAACGATGACCAGTTCACCGCAACTGAGAGCATTTAGCTTGAACTCAATTGACATGCTTGGAGCCGGCCTAGTCAAGCAATTGTGCCACCTCACGAAGCACTAATTTCTGACAGTGCCAATGATTGCTCCCCTGCTGTTAGCCTGTCATGTGCACACTTCAAACTCGAATGAATGCTAAGGTGCCACAGAAACATTGTGTGCCTGGACAATACTGAGGATCCTGTTGGGAAAGGTGGTCATTGAACACTGATGGAGGGGTGCGCTCCTTGTCCTTTTCATCATGTTTCACTTGGCATTGAAAGGTTACCATCCTCGTACAAGCAAAGCACAAAGCCTTGGAGCCAAGGTTGGGAAAATGCCTGCACCTGAGATGAGAGTTCAGGATGCAGTCAAGCAGTCGAAGCTGCCACCACTTGGTCATGTGGTATGGGGTGGTGCTGGGTGGGGCCATGGTGATCCATCATGGGCACTAAACACTGGGCATCCATGTGGTGGCCTGAACTCCCTAGCATGCATCAAGCGGCCTTGAGAGGCAGCCACAGGCAATGACTTGACCAAGAGTGCCCTTAGGAGACAATTGCTGACCCTAGAGTCTGTCTCTTTGATACTGCAGTGAGGAGGCGATCAGGAACACGGAGTCTGATGATCTCGCAGTCTGCCTGATTGCGTAAAGGCAGGAGAGAAGGAAAAGAATATGATGGAGGCACCTGGATCACCAAAGGTAGGAGCAGAACCCCAAAGACCAAGGGGCGGCTTAACCTCCCCTGCATGCAGAGAGTGAACGCCACAGAGCCGTCGCTCACAGGTGCATTGCGAGATCCAGGGTCTACAGACAGCGCATATGCAACCTGCAGATGAGCAAGAACCAGTATTGTCAATGCCTGTGCATGTTAAGGGAACTGGTCACACACATATGCCACCTTCTGCAGGATTTGGCACTACAGGAACTCTGCGGGGACATCCACTGCCATTGGCAGTTAAAGTTACCACCGCGTTCAATTTACAGTGGCTCCTTCCAGGGTTCCATTGGGACCTTGGCGGGATCTCTAAAGCCTTCACCCACAAATGTATCCAGGAGGTCACGGATGCCCTTTATGGCAGGGCACACACCTTTGTCAATTTCGATAGAGATCAGGCAAACCAAAAAGCAAGAGCTCTGGGACTTGCTCAGGTTTCCGGACTCCCACAGGTGCAGGATGCCATCGACTGCATCCACGTGGCTCTTAAATCTCCCTGGCAACAAGCAGGCCAGTAGGTGCACCGCAAAGGCTTCCACTCTCTCAATGTTCAGCTGGTCTGTGACTATCACAAACAGATCATGTAGGGTGTGCAAGACACCTCGGATGTATCCACAACTCATACATCCTCAGCAGGTCTCAGATCCCTGACATCTTTCATGGACCACACAGGATGCAGGGTTGGCTCCTTGGGGACAAGGGCTATCCACAATGGATGTGGCTGATGATGCTTGTTCAGCGACCTCAGACTCCTGGTGAGAGAAGGTACAATGAGGCTCATGCTGCAAACTGGAGTTTGGTTGAGCACACCATTGACGTCCTGGAAATGAGGTTCTAGTGCTTGGACAGATCTGGTGGAGCACTGCAGTACACTCCACAGAGGGTGTCGCGCATCATGGTGGCTTGCTGTGTACTACACAACCGGGCAATGCAAAAGGGGGATGACCTGGATAATGAGGTGATGCAAGAGTTACACGTCTCCTCCAATGAGGAGGAAATCGAAGGCGATGAGGGTGATGAGGTCCTGGAAGGCAGGGTTGCAGGCGATGAGGCCATTGCACTGGCCAGACAAGGCAGACACAGTTGTGAGGCCCTCATTGCCGCAAGATTCCAGGAGGATGATGACGTGATGCAGTGAGGACACTCCTGACATCTTCACAATTCATCTGGGAACATCTGGCACCTGTCTGGCTGAGGGCAGTGCACATACACTCTGTGAAGAGGCTCATATCATGGAGATGCTGCCAAGATACAGCGGGTACATGGACTTTAAGACAACTTGATCCTTTGTCAGGCTTCATCACCTGTTCCCTTCAGCACCATACATTCACCTGTCAGGAATGACGATGAGAAAGGGAACAGCACTGCCTCCAAGGTGCTGAGAACACACAGAGAACATCACAGAGCCTAGTGATGCTTGGGTACAAGATTCTTTCAGCTAATACAAGCCAAATGGAAGTGCACACATCATTAATCTGGAGAGTGACTTTGAAGATGGACAATCACTGTCCAAAAGGTTGCACACTGCACAGGTGAGAGACCCTGGATTGCAACAGTAGCAGGAAACAAGGTTTCACATCTGATTGACATGAACACTGCTCATCATAACAAAGAGCCATAGACAAGGGGACATTCCTGGCAGTGTATTTACAATGATCAACATGAGCTACAAATGATTAACACCAGTGCCCACTTTGTACAACCAGACCTTCTTGACTTTTCTAACTCTGCCGCTATGTCCTGGTGCTATCCTGACATCCACAGCAGAGATGGAGACAGCCTGCTGACTACTACGCCCTGTCTGTGATGATCTCTGCGGGCGTCCTCTAAAGGGCCGAGATCTGCAGGGCCCCAGCCAGATTTCAGGGTCCTCCTGTATGGTAGTGGCTTATGGAGTTGGAGCTGCTGGGGTCATAGGAATAGGGAATTCACATGTGCCAGACACAGGAAGAGGGGATTCAGATGGGCCAGACAGTCCTGGAGTCACCTGGGTGAGTGTGCCTCTGCTGACCTTCCTCCCTATGGGTGCCCTAGGGCCCCTGGCTGACTCCTTGAGAGGAAGGGACAGCTAGAGCGAGCTCGAGATGCCCCACCCCCTCTCGCCTTGGCACTAATGGATGTCTGCAAGTGCCTCAGCAATGGAATGCAACTCCTGAAGCAGTGCAGGACCGATGTCCTGGATGAAGGCCTCCATGGCAGTTGCCACCCTACCAGTGCTGACCTCAGTGTGTTGGCATGCTGGCACCATCATCTCAGCCTGAAGGCAGACGGATTCCTCAATCGTGCCTTGCAATCTGTGAAGTGCAGCAGATATCCCATTCTGATGTTCCTGAGCTTACATTTGTAGATCAAGCAACTGAGGTATGATCAAGTCCAGAAGACCATAAGGCCATAAGACACAGGAGCAGAAATTTGACCATTTGGCCCATCGAGTCTGCTCCACCATTTAATCATGGCTGATAAGTTTCTCAACCCCATTCTCCTGCCTTCTCCCCTTAACCTTTGATCCCCTTACCAATCAAGAACCTATCTATCTCGGTCTTAAATACACTCAATGATCTGGCCTCCACAGCCTTCTGTGGTAATGAATTCCATAGATTCACCACTCTCTGGCTAAAGAAGTTTCTCCTCATCACTTTTCTAAAAGGTCATCCCTTTACTCTGAGGCTGTGCCCTTGGGTCCTAGTTTCTCCTACTAATGGAAATATCTTCCCCACGTCCACTCTATCCAGGCCTTTCAGTATTCTGTAAGTTTCAATCAGATCCCCCCGCATCCTTATAAACTCCATCGAGTATAGACGCAGAGTCCTCAAACATTCCTCATATGTTAAGCCTTTCATTCCTGGGATCATTGTCGTGAACCTCCTCTGGAACCTCTCCAGGGCCAGCACATCCTTCCTGAGATACAGGGCCAAAAATTGCTCACAATATTCTAAATGTGATCTGACCAGAGCCTTATAAAGCCTCAGCAGCACATCCCTGCTTTTATATTCTAGTCCTCTCAAAATAAGTGCCAACATTGCATTTGCTTTCCTAACTACCGACTCAATCTGCAAGTTAACCTTAAGAGAATCCTGGACTAGGACTCCCAAGTCCCTTTGAACTCCAGATTTCTGAATTCTCTCCCCATTTAGAAAATAGTCTACGCCCCAGAAGCTCCTCATCTGACTAGGCCTCAGTGGATTTCTGGCCTCCAGCAATCCTGTGAGTGCTGGAAACCTGGGAAGTCCTTGCCTCCACTTGCTGTGGATTAGAGAGTCTGATGTGCTCACCAGATTGTTACCACCGAGGCTACTCAAGAACTAGGTCCCACTGAGGTGTGTGTCTCTGCGCTGCTGGAGGATGTGGGTGAGCGTTATGATGGGTCTTCAATTAGAGTGTCATCAGATTCCTCTTCCAAGGTACCTTCGGGGCTTGAGTTGAGCACGTGGCTCATGGACCCCATTAGCTGCTTCTCAGATGTACCTGCAAAAGCAAGGAGAGGTAATTAATGCATGGCAGGGGACTGTGGAACAGGGGAACTCATTCACAGCTAGGTTGTTTGATGGTTGCTGCAGTGCTAGATCCTCACTTGGTTGAGCACAGCTGACCTCACCAGCAGCACAGGAATGGTCCAGATCATCATTGATCAGCTGGATGGCTCTATTTTCAAAGTCCATGCGGTTCGTGAATTCAGGCATTTCTCTACTGGTCTGTGACCTCTCCCTTTTGTTGTTTACCAACTTGTCCTGCATGAATAGAGATAGAGAGAGTACAAGCGGGACACCAGCCAGGCCAGATGAAAAGGATGCATGTGAGTGCTGAGTGGTGCTATGGGCAGGAAATGGACACGATCCACAGGGCAGATGAAGGTGTGTGAGTGAGAGTGAATGATGATGTCCCTTGAACTGGCATTGAGTGAGATTCCTGTGGATGTGTGATGGGTTTGTGAATGTGGGAGATGAGAGTGATGAGAAGAGTGACTTAATCTGGTGGAACGGAGATCATTCATCCTCTTTTGGCAGTAAGTGGCTGTCCACTTTTGTAGGGCGCTGGCGCTGACCAGCGCTGCCACCAACTCCCATGCTGGACTGGTGACACGGCTTGCTGGTCTTTGCCCAGAGTTGAGGGGTAGAGGAATTTGAGTTCAGTGGACACTGTAGGGAGGCGTGGCTAAATTTAGGGGCACTTTTTTCCTCCCTTTGTCAGCCATGGCTTTCCAATAGCTTTCAATCCCTGAGAGTTCTGTGCAGGGGCGCCTTTTAAACATGGAACCCAGATGACTGAAGGCCTGAGGTGATGGTAGGGTGGGCAAATCAGAGACCGCCCCTCCAGCGATCCAATGTGAAACAAGTACCTCTGCATTTTTCAAACAAAGTGCCACACAACGCAGCGGCAAAAGCCGCCATTGCCATCGACAGGTCAATCACCGCTTTCCCTGCCCTATATCGGTCTTTGTCGATTTCTGGGACAATTGTGACCTATGTGTTTTCATAATTTTAATAATCTTAGTTATGGTTTACCCAACATTCTTTGCTCCAATCCAGCATTAGTAAAATGCTTTAAAACTAGGAGCATGAATGTTGATTAATGCTGACAAGCTCAGACAGCTACAGACAAGTTTACCTCTTCCAACAGGAGTCAGGCATTCCTGTTAAACAATTAATGTACTTCTGACCCAATTTAATATTTTTATAAATAGCAATTACTCAGCATGAGTCCATCTGGCACATAAAAAAGCAGATCTTTACATGCCTACGGCCGTAGAACATTCTACAACCTCCTGCCAGACATTTTCTTTGACATATACAATTTCAGGGAAACAAAATCAGATCAAAGTCATGTACACTGACTAGAAGTAAGACAAAAATAGTTTATGGATTGAGGGATATAATTTTATTTATTGGTAATTAATAAAGAGCGCACATTCCCTTCAATCCACAATTAAAGGCTGATTTACAGCGAGTCTTCAGACCATGCCAATTAAACATTAACAAATGAGATTTAGAAGTCCGTGAGGGTATTACAATATGAAAATGGAAAAAGGAAAAATAATCACGTAGCTAATAATAATGAAAATCTCAAGGTCATAGCTAATCATGAATTCTTAAAAAATAGAAAATATGAATTGCTCTAAAGTGTTTTGGCCTTGCCTTTAAAAAATGATTAAGTTTGTTTCTCTCTAACAGCTTAGATGTTGAGAAAGTTATTTGTTTCAATCACTCAGTAACTGCCTGATAAATATATGGTATCACCAGTCCCATCCTATAATTTCCCCTCTCTACCTGCAAGGAAGCAGCTGGTGTCCATTTGACACCTTACTCAGCATCATGAGAAAAATGAAAAATCGCTGTTTGATTTTTGCTACAACTAACCGCCACTCCTTCCCCACCACCTCACCCCCTACCCAATGTGGATCAGAGGAACAACATGCTTCGATATACTAACTTTTAAAGAATTCTTTCATGGGATGTGGGCATTGCTGGCGAGGTTAATATTCATTACCCATCCTAATTGCCCTTGAGAAGGTGGTGGTGAGCTGCCTTCTTGGATCGCTGCAGTCCATGTGGTGTAGGTACATGCACAGTGCTGTTAGTGAGGAAGTTCCAGGAGTTTGACCCAGTGACAGTGAAGGAACAGCGATATATTTCCAAGTCAGGATGGTGAGTGACTTGGAGGGGAACTTCCAGGTGGTGGTGTTCCCATGCATCTGCTGCCCTTTACCTTTTAGATGGTAGCACTTGTGAGTTTGGAAGGTGCTGTCTAAGAGGGATTGGTGAGGTCCTGTAGTGCATCTTGTAGATGGTCTACACTGCTGCCACTGTGGGTTGGTGGTGGAGGGAGTGAACATTCCTGGATGTGGTGCCAATCAAGTGGGCTGCTTTATCCTGGATGGTGTCAAGCTTCATGAGTATTGTTGGAGCTGCATTTATCCAGGTAAATGTAAAGTATTCCATCACACTCCTGACTTGTGCCTTGTGGATGATGGACAGACTTTGGGGAGTCAGGAGGTGAGTCACGCATTGCAGGATTCCTAGCCTCTGACCTGCTTTTGTAGCCACAGTATTTAAATGGCTATCCAAGTTCAGTTTCTGGTCAATGGTAAACCCCAGGATTTTGATAGCAGGGAATTCAGCGATGGTAATGCCATTGAATGTCAAGGGGCAATGGTTAGATTCTCTCTTGTTGGAGATGGTCATTACCTGACCCTTGTGTAGTACAAATGTTACTTGGCACTTGTCATCCCAAGCCTGGATATTGTCCAGGTCTTGCTACATTTGGTCATGGACTGTTTCACTATCTGAGGAGTCACGAATGGTGCTGAACATTGTGCAATCATCAGCAACATCCCTGCTTCTGACCTTATGATGTAAGGAAGGTCATTGATGAAGCAGTTGAAGACGTTTGGGGCCAGAACATTACCCTCAGGAACTCCTGCAGAGATGTCCTGGAGCTGAGGTGATTGAGTGCCAACAGCCACAACCATCTTTCTTTGTGCTAGGTATGACTCCAACCTGCAGCGAGTTTTCCCCTGATTCCCATTCCAGTTTTGCTAGGGCTCCTTGATGCCACACTTGGTCAAATGCTGCCTTGATTTCAAGGGCAGTCACTCTCACCTCACCTCAGGAGTTCAGTCTTTTGTCCATGTTTGAACCAAGGCTCTAATGAGGTCAGGAGCTGAGTGGCCCTGGTGGAAGCGAAACTCAGCATCAGTGAGCAGGTTATTGCTAAGCAAGTGCCGTTTGATAGCACTGTTGATGACCCCTTCCATTTCTTTACTGATGATCGACAGTAGACTGATGGGGTGGTAATTAGCCATATTGGATTTGTCCTGCATTTGTGTACAGGACATACCTGAACAATTTTGCACAAAGCCAGGTAGATGCCAGCGCTGTAGCTGTGCTGGAACAACTTGGCTAGGGGTGTGGCAAGTTCTGAAACACAAGCCTTCAGTACTATTGCCAGAATACTGTCAGGGCCCTAAGCCTTTGCAGTATCCAGTGATTTCAGCCATTTCTTGATATTACATGGAGTGAATCAAATTGACTGAAGACTGGCATCTGTGATGCTAGGGACCTCCAGAGGAGGCCGAGTTGCATCATCCACTCAGCCCTTCTGCCAAAGATTGTAGCAAATGCTTCAGCCTTAACTTTTGCATAAATATGCTGGGCTCCCCCATCATTGAGGATGGGGATATTTGTGGAGCGTCCAGTGAGTTGTTTAATTGTCCATCACCATTCACGACTGGATGTGGCAGGACTGCAGAGCTTAGATCTGATCCGTTAGTTGTGGGATCGCCTAGATCTTTCTATCAATTGCTGCTTGTTTGGCATGCAAGTAGTTCTGTGTTATAGCTTCGCCAGGCTGATGTCTCATTTTTAGGTATGCCTGGTGCTGCTCCTGATATGCCCTCCTGCACTCTTTATTGAACCAGAGTTGATCCCCTAACTTGATGGGAATAGTAGAGTGGGGGATATGCCAGGCCATGAGGTTTCAGATTATGTTCGAGTGCAATTCTGCTGCTGACGGCCCACAGCGCGTCATAGATGCCCAGTGTTGAATTGCTAGATCTGTTCAAAATCTATCCGATTTAGCATTGTGTTAGTGGAGGGTATCCTCAATGTGAAAGGGAGATTTCTTCTCCACAATGACTGTGTGGTGGTCCTACCAACACTGTCATAGACAGATGCATCTGCGGCAGGCAAGTTGGTGAGGATGATGTCAAACATGTTTTTCCCTCACCACCTGCTGCAGACCCAGTCGAGCAGCTATGTACTTTAGGACTCAGCCAGCTCAGTCAATAGTGCTACTACTGAGCCACTCTTGGTGATGGACATTGAAGTCCCCATCCAGAGTACACTCTGCTCCCTTGCCACCCTCAGTGTTTCCTCCAAGTGGTGTTCAACATGGAGGAACATTGATTCATTAGCTGAGGGATGGTGGTGCATGATAATCAGCAGGAGGTTTCCTTGCCCCTCTTTGACCTGACACCATGACACTTCATGGGGCCTGATGTTGAGGACTCCCGGGACAACTCCCTCCCTACTGTATACCATTGTGCCACCCCTCTGTTCTGCCAGTGGGACATACCCAAAGATGGTGATGGTGGTGTCAGAGACATTGACTGTAAGATATGATTCTGTGAGGATGACTATGTCAGGCTGTCGCTTGACTAGTCGATGAGACAGCTCTCTCAATATTGGCACTAGCCCCCAGATGTTAGTAGGTACGACTTTTCAGGGTTGACAGGGCTGAGTTTGCCATTGTCGCTTCCAGTGTCTAGGTTGATGCCAGGTGGTCCATCCAGTTTCATTCCTTTTTTGAGACTTTGTAGTGATTTGATACAACTGAGTGCCTTACTAGGCCATTTCAGAAAGCAGTTAAGAATCAAGCACGTTGCTGTGGGTCTGGAGACATATGTAAGCCAGATTTCCTTCCCTAAAGGGGCATTGGTGAACCAGATGGGTTCGTACAACAATCAACAATGTTTACATGGTCATCATTTAACTTAATTCCAGGTTATTATTAAATTTAATATCCGTCATCTGTTGTGGCAGGATTTGAACTTGGCTCCCCAGAGTCTCTGGATTACCAGTCCAGGGACAATACCACTGCCATTGCTTCCCCCTTTGTTCTCACATAAAGTCACTAGTGGGGATGTTCATTGATGATTGCATAATGTTCAGCTCCATTCATGACTCCTCAGAAACTGATACAGTCCATGCCCAAATGCAGCATGCAACAATATTCAGGCTTGGGCTGACAATTGACAAGTAACATTCACACCATACAAACGCCAGGCACTGTCCAACAAAAGGGAATCTAACCATTGCCCTGTGACATTCAATGTCATTAATATCGCTGAATCGCCTACTATCAACATCCGGGATTACATTGACCAGAAACTGAACTGGACTAGCCATTTAAATACTGTGGCTACAAAAGCAGGTCAGAGGCTAGGAATCCAGCAGCCAGTAACTCACCTCCTGACTCCCCAAAACCTGTCCACCATATACAAAGCACAAGTCAGGAGTGAGATGGAATACTCTCCCCTTGCCTGGATAAGTGCAGCTCCAACAACACTCAAGGAGCTTGACACCATCCAAGACAACGCAGCCCACTTGATTGGCTCCCCATCCATAAACACTCTGTCCCTCCAACACCAACGCACAGTAGCAGCAGTGTGTACCATCTACAAGATGCACTGTAGGAGCTCACCAAGGATCCTTTGACAACACCTTCCAAACCCATGACCGCTACCAGCTAGAAGGACAAGAGCAGCAATTATATGGGAACATCACTACCTGGAAGCCCCCCTCCAAGCTACTCGCCATCCTGATTCGCAAATATATCACCGTCCCTCCACTGTCGCTGGGTCAAACTCCTGGAACTCTCTCCCTAACAGCACTGGGGGCATATCTACACCACTTAGACTGCATCAAGAAGGCAGATCACCACCGCCTTCTGAAGGGCAATTATGGATAGGCAGTAAATGCTGGCCTAGCCAGGAG